>NW_015091179.1:1382825-1461853 GCF_001431845.1 Calidris pugnax | reverse complement strand
CCCCGCCGAGCCGTCCCCGTCCCGTCACCGGGCCGGGCTCGCAGCGGTGACAGCGGCCGCGCGGCGGGCGGCTGGCCGAGGGCCGGCGGCGGCGCAGCCGCTCCCGGGGCCTCCGGAGCGGGGCCCGGCGCCGGGAGCGCGTCCTGCCCGGTGCGGGTCGGGGAGGGGACATCGTCCTGTCAGGCCGGGAGGGCGCAGCCGGTCCGGTGTCCGAAAAGGTGCTTTTCTTTGTCTCCTTCGTCCCCGGCCAACAATAACATCTCGTAACCCGGGCAGGGCCCCGCCGGCGGGGCCGTTTGGGGAATTGACGCTTTTTTTGCCTCTTTGTTTCTTGTCCCGGGGCTGATACAACCATGGATCTGCGCTGCCCCCCGCTCCTTCACCAACTTTGTCCTTTTATAGTCTCTGGTTGCTGCCGTCCCCCTTTTCCTGTGGTGTAACTGGTTTCAGTGTGATCGGTAATCGGGAGAAATTCGGGCTGTGTTTCCCTGCCTTGCTCCAGTTGTTAAATTTACCATAGTTTATGGAGTATTTCTGTTGAAATGTGGGAGATCCTGTTGATGATAAAATACTTTCTGTGGTATTTCTTGGCTTTTAGCTTTTTTCTGCTTGGAGGCAGAAAATGAAATGTGTGCTAGAACCTCCTTGGCTTGTTTTAAGTGTGTTATATGAAATGCACGTGAAAACTGCTCATTTCATGAGGTTAGATGAGGTAATAGTTGTGATCGGTAGTAGTACGACTTTCAGGAGAGGCAATCTTTCACCCGTTGCATATGTATTAGTGTACATGTATATTAGTAATAGCCAAAGCATTTCTTATAGAGATGTCTATGGTTATGTGACATTTTTATGAGCGATGTGAGCCATTTTTAGGAAGACACACAAGCTCCTGTTGCACGGGAGGTGGCTCGTTCGTAGTGGTGGAGATTCTTGGTGCAACTGTTGAGCAGCTACGTTGCAGAAGAAAGTCTAGGATTTGCATCCTTAAGTAAAACAATGCATTTCTGTGCACAGTAGGATTGTCTGTGTTTATGGGCATGGAGATATAGAGAGAAGTTTGCATTTTGGAGCCTGACATTTGGTAGGAGTTTTACATAAGCGGTTCTCTCACTGAGTATTCATGGTGATGTTCAGACAGGGATATGTGTTTTACACCTTCCTCGGTTATTAGAGGAGGAGAATGTTTTTGGAGGCTGTGTACAGAATGGCCAGGTGTCTTGATGATATGAGTGTACACCAGCGTCTGGCTGAGTGCCACAGCGCACGTGCCTCTGATAACAGACACGGAGAAGCCAATATGCGGTTTGCAGGCACGTGCTGGTTGGGGGGGTCCCCAGATCTTTATTTCAGGGGGACTTTGGGCTGAGTGTGCTTTTGGGTTCCTGGGTGAACAAGAATTATCGATTCCAGTAGTCCCTCTTGCCTTTCTTTCACAACCAAGAACTTGTGTTTTCTAGCAGCCTCTCCATCAGCACGCGCCTGCTGTTGGCCCTTTGACACTGTAGCTCTCAGATAAAAGTTGGAGGCAGGGCCAAAAGCAACAAGCTGGTTGTCTCTTCCTGAGATGAATTGTCTGCTAATAAAGCACAAAGATTCTCTGTGTGTTCACATTATGAAAATATGTGAAATACTGAACAGGAAAACAGTCTCTCTGGGGTTTTGTTGAAGACAGTAGTTGTATGAACCGGATAGAAGCAATCATTTTACCATAAAATGGTTCTGTACATTTTGCATAGAATTTCTAAAAAAAAAATCAGACTTGGAGACTGCTTAGAAATTGAAACAGGTACATCTTCAGTGAACCTGTATGGCTGGATCCTTAATGTTGCTTACTTGTGGGGATAAAAATCCATTCTGAAGACTGATGGAGCTGCATCATCACTAGAGAGTCTATTAAGTGTTTCTTGACCTTAAAAATTATTTTCTTAGTGTTATAAGCACTGCACTACACATTCTGTAAGTTTTACTGCTTTCTGCTTTTTACTCTCGGGTCAGATATCCCTTATGTTTACTCCCTGCTCTGCTTGATGAATCATTCTCTTGGAAGTGGCTGCAGTCTTGAAATCTGTAGTATATATTCAGGAACATTAGAGGAATGTGTTTTTGCTGTAAAAATTATAGAAATGTCTGGCGTTCTGTGTACAAAATTACTTTGTAGAGTTTCTGCTAGGGCTAAAAAAAGTTACCTTCTGTTTCTTGCTTTTTTCTTTGTCACTGTAATTATGCAATTTATTCTTTGATTTTACTCTTTAATTATCTATCAATATTATATTTATTATTAATATTTAACCATCTGTCTATATCTACTCTCAATTTTCTCTTCTCTCTCTCTCTTTCCTTTTTCTTATCTTCCAGTTTTGACTGTACTAACACCATTGCTGATTTGCTACTCTTAGAGTGTTCCCTTCTCCCAGTACCTGTACTTGCCCATCAGACACTATGAGGAGACTGGCTTTTCGAGGTGCTGGTTGTACTCTGGTAAATCTGGTAAATTATTGATTGTATGTGTACCATTCTCTCCATTTCTCTGTGTTAGGCTTTTGCTTTTCTTTATCCTGACTATTAATTATTTCTGCAGTATTCACCTCATTTGTGTGCTTGAAATTAATTCTGTCTCTAACATAAATGCTCTAATGCAGTTATGTTTTGCTGCCATACCTTGTAAATTAACTGAGTACTTCCGAGAAAAAAATCCTTGATTTGGTTGGAAAATAGGTATAGGCTGGGATAGATAGATCTATTCTGCCTTTAGCCTCTGAGAAAGCTACAAATAAAGATATTTTTATGATGCTGACACTGGAAGTTGGGAAAGAGCCAACAACTTGTTCCATAAATCACCATAGTTGTTGAGTGGTGGTTATTCATTTGTCACTGTTTGTGTTGATAAATAGAAAACTATGGCCAAAAAAGGAGGTGGCTTTTGCTACTTCTTGGTGTTTGAGACATTCATCCTACACGTAAAATGGGAGTGGTCGGTCACACGATGGTCCATACCATTTTTTTTGGCTTGATTCTAAGACAAGGTATTCAGTAGCTGTTTGACTTTTAGTTTGTAAGATGTTTTGTTTGTGGGTTTGTTTGTTTGTTTGTTTTAATTTGACATGGAATGACCTGCTTTTACACTAGAGCTGAGTGCTTGTCTCTGTACAGCTCTTTCTTTTAAAACAGCAGTTGTCATTTGGTTATCATGCATGGGATGAAGTATAAAAATGTAGATAGTTTAAGAATGCGTCCTAGTAAGAGCTGCTAAATTCATCTTCATCACTGTGAGCCCTCTGCTTTCTGACATTGCTGTTGTCAGTGGCTATAAAACTGTAGGACCACTTTGATTTCCCTTTACTCCTGCTGATTCTCAAAAAGCTGGTATTTAGACATATGGCTTAACTGAACTGTAGTATATAACAAACCTGTGATTCATCCTAAAGCATTGCTAGCTTCGTAGTTAGCTCTCAGCAGCGAGTTTGGATGCAATGCCATGAGTTTAAGAACATTTGTCTTCATTATAGAAGAAGTTGGATTCCATGGGTTCCAAGAGGCGAAGAGCTACCTCTCCTTCCAGCAGCGTCAGTGGAGGAGACTTTGATGATGGCCACCACTCCACGAACATACCAGGCCCAAGCAGAAAGAGGAGGAGGCTTTCCAATCTCCCAACTGTAGATCCTGTTAGTACCTTCTTATTATGCACAACCTTTTCTTCTTGGGGATACTGTATCTCTGTGAAATGCTTGATTGTAAAATGGATGATCATATGTAGTACATATACACTGGCCCTGAATCTGTTGCTGCCTTGGCTAAGCTTTGTTTAGAATCTTGTTCGGCTTTGGCTTGCTCTTGTCTCCCCAGTTTCATCTTTTTCTTTCCCATTTTCCTTTTGCTGCTTTTCTTTTTTTGCCGATGATTTTAGCAGATGGAAGGATGATGGGGAAGGAGCTGAAATCATAACACGCAGAAGTTGAGAGCTGTGTCTGAATAGCAAATGCAGAGATAAGTGGGGAACAGTACAGGCAGTGATTGCTGAAGTGTACAATGTCTCTGTTATACCTTTGAATTAACAGTCTAATTAATTGCAGGGCAGAACCCCTGTCGTTGTTTTCGATGTCTGTAACTTGGAGAGCATTGTACTGAATTAATTTACATTTTGGGTGTTTTACTTAGAATTAGCATTGAAAGAAAGCTTCCTATGTTCAAAAAAATAACTTAAAATTCTGCAGTACCTGGCTTTCTTGTCAAGTACCATTTTAATGTATGAGATCCACCAATTTCTTCACACTTCTGCTTTAGAGCACGCTTGTCTTTCCCATTGTAAGCAGGCTTTGATTTGTTACCTCCTTAAAATTTTCTCCTTTTGCATGACTTTATTGTTCTTGCATTTTAGATTGCTGTATGCCATGAACTTTACAACACCATCAGAGATTACAAAGATGAACAGGGCAGGCTCCTTTGTGAGCTTTTCATTAGAGCACCAAAGCGAAGGTAAGGATTATGGTTCTGGTTAAGCCTTGAATTTGAGATTTAATCTGGGCATAAGCAGATATTGAGGAATATTCCAGCATTAATAGCTGTGAATAATTTAAGCTAAATTTGTCATAGTTTCATACCAGTGTTTGATCTGAGTATTTGATGTAATTATTCAATGCGACATGATAAGATTAGTGCCCTTTTTCAGTCAAATACAGATACATCGAATTAATTTAAAATATTTCTTGTGCCATCTGCCTAAAACATCTAAGTTTGACTATAAAATATTCCACATAAGTGGTGGAATGTAATAGTAAGGGCATATCTTGGGAAGATTAATAGAAGTGATACTTGTAAGTGCAGTAGATAGTAAGGGATTGAATTTTATCTTAAACTCAGAAAATTGAGGGTGATAACAGAATATGTAATAAAGTAAGCCTACAAATAGACCACTGTCCAGACCTTTTGGCTGTAACAAAAATGTATTGGAATTTTCTTTGTTTTACTTAGTCATAGATACATACAAACTTTAGTGCTGTGGTTTTGGTTTTACTTCCTGGAATATAATGCTTATTTTTGTCATTGCAACAGAAATCAACCAGATTATTATGAAGTGGTTTCTCAGCCAATTGATTTAATGAAAATCCAACAAAAACTAAAGATGGAGGAGTATGATGATGTGAATGTGTTGACTGCTGATTTTCAGCTTCTCTTTAACAACGCAAAGGCTTACTATAAGGTGAGGAAAATACTTACAAAGCCTCAATTTCATTGTAAAAATGGTAGAGAAATATTCAAATTCTTCCTCGGTTTGGCCAAGAGACTTTTCAGTTTACCCTTTATTATTGGTAAGAGAACAGCTCATGTCGCAGTTATTTGCATATATTTGCACAAGTTTGACCATATCTTTGTGAGAAGTCCTATTATAGTTTTCAACAGAAAAATTGCTATAAAATAATGTGGGGAGGGTCATCATGTAGTTTTCCAATAAGAAAGCAAAAATAGAGATGTAATCAGAGAAAAATATTTATCAGAGCCTTCCCATTTTACAACACACTCTGCAACCTTTTGAAGTAGAAAAAGGTATTTTTTTTTTTCTCCAAAAGTAAGAGTTTATAAATAATAGCAAGCATAGAGTAGGAGGGTTGAATCTTTCTGGTCCTTTGCCAACTTAATAATATGAAAAAAAGGCATGTTGATCGTCATGGTCAGTGATGGTAGGTTGTGAGTGTATGTGACGATGTATTTCATCAAGGGTGCAACCCCCACGTCCAGTCCTCTAAACTGCATATTTGTTTTATTTTAGATGGTAATGGGTTTTATCGCAGTTGCTGTAAGGAAGTGGGAAAAAATTGGATTAATCTCGTGCAATGGAAGGCTCTGTTAAACATATAAACCAGTGAAAACTGTGTGTAGTGACTGAGACACAGCAAATCTAAAACCTTTCATATGTCTTTGACTTTGGAGGTGATCCAAGTGACTGCTTTCTGAGTAACCCAACCAGTGTACCCAGGTGACATTCAGAAAAGCAAAGTTTATTTTGTTCATGTTTGTGGAAAACTGTGTGTAGTGACTGAGACACAGCAAATCTAAAACCTTTCATATGTCTTTGACTTTGGAGGTGATCCAAGTGACTGTTTTCTGAGTAACCCAACCAGTGTACCCAGGTGACATTCAGAAAAGCAAAGTTTATTTTGTTCACGTTTGTGTGTGTGTGTGTAACTTTTTGAAAATCAACCAGGTTTATGGATTAATGCATTTGCACATTCTGGTTACAGTAAAAAAAGTACAAAGATTTCCAAATTCATTGTGTACTCCTGAAGCTTTGCAAAGTACTTGCCCTTTAATGTTGGCTTTTTTATCGTTTCTACATGATGGAGAGGACTTGATGGCAGGAAAGAATGATTAGACCTTTACAAAATGTGCGCTGCCTTTGCCTACAGAACAGTGGACTCAAAATTATGCCTGTATCGTAAAAATCTTGCGTGTAGAATAGAAATGGGTAGCCATCATTCTAGGATGAAGGAATGCTGACATTTCTTGAGAAATGCGGAGTGGTGAGCTGAAGATATGGCACACAAACATAACCTCTTCTTTTTTTGTCTTTTACCTTATTCACACAGTCCCAGTGACGCTTATAAAACAGGGATGAGTGATTCATCGTCAAGGTCTTTATTGCAGCAGATGTTTTATTTGCAATGCTAGATTAGAATGGAAACCTTTGGGGTTTTAGTATTTTGGTTCAGGTCTTAAACTTTTAAGCATCTTGCATTAATATAGAAGGGAACAGACTAGTGGAGCAGAATACCCTGTATATCTGTTCCTCATAATTAACACCTGGTCTAATGTCTTGAGAATACTTAAGCCTAATAAGGTAAGCTTAAGAGTAGTTCTCATATTGGTTTCTCATTTGTATTACAAGCTGTCAGAGGTTGAGAGAGTGAAGTAAGAAGAGCATAATCTGCTCTGTGCTAAGGTGGCATGTCTGCAGGAATACCTGAAATAGAGGTTAAGTGACAGTGCACAGGGAAAGGAAAATGCATAAGAGTGGAAAAGCTGTCTTTTTCTCTGAGTAATGTTCTTAAGTAGTAATGTTAATAGGCACATGCTTGTCTGCCACTACCAACTCTGTATTTATGAAACTTAATTTGCTGAGTAGTGCTTCTAGCTCTTCCAAAAAATATACCTAGGTGTGTAACCCAGTAGCACGTTGTCAAGTTCTTTGGAATTCTGCAGTTAATGCTGAGTGTAAATCATTGCAGTGCTTTCAAAGATATTGGCACATTTATTGGCATTCTTCTTCCATAGAAACTACTTTTCAAGTGCCATGCAATGGCAGCAGTGTTGGTTTAAATCACATTTCTGGCATATTTAGTCTATTTTTAATATCAGTGGTTCAGCAAAACCTGATGATTTCTCCACATTCAGGCAATTGGCTGGTCCAAGCCTCAACCCGTGTAGTTTTATTGCGAAGCTTTCTGAAAGACTTAGATGCTTTGGAGTGATAGAGGTTGCATTTTCTAGTGTTTATTGCGATTCTTAACATCTCTGTTGAAGAATGGCTGAAGCAGGAATTTCCCAGGTTTTCTATTATTTGTTTAATGCATTTAATACCTTTCAACTAGTGATGTATACATTTCCTTCAGGTAAGAACGGTCTGAATTTTGAGTAGAATGGTTGGTTTGTCTTTGCAGCCTGATTCTCCTGAATATAAAGCTGCCTGCAAATTATGGGAATTGTATTTGCGCACAAAAAATGAATTCGTTCAGAAAGGTGATGCTGAGGATGACGACGAAGATGAGGACGGGCACGACAATCAAGGCGCAAATTCAGAATTAGTAAGTGTGGGCCTGTCAGCTGCAGCCGGGCGGGCCACGGCCGTGTGTGTCAGCTGTCTCTGAGAGGGAGATCGGCCTCCATATGGGGGAAAAAAACATAAAGTATTTTTGTAGTTAAACTATGCCCCCAATGGTACTTCTTAGAGAAGTTTATTAGTTAATAATTTCACCGCATTACATGTGTATTTCACTTTCACCTGTGAAAAAGCCTCATAAGGTTTTCTGCGTGGATAAAACGTGGTTCTGGTTGCGATGAAACTAATACGATGTGTGCTTGATGTCACGCCAACACTGAGGTTTGGTGCAAACAGGCTTCATGTCTGATGGCATCGTTTTCCAGCCTGTGTCCCATTGGGTTAGTGCAGCTGTTCCTGAAGTGTTTTATAAGCCAGACACGATGATAGGAAGTTTGGGCTTGTCTGGTGTTTGTGATGTTGGGATGCATGTTTTCATTGCTGTTGACAACCAAGTCTGTTCTAACAATATGTAAAGTATGTCTGACAGTGCAGTGTAAATATGAAATTAGTTTTTTTGTGTTCTTTACCTAAATGGATCAACAATGTTATTTTCAAAAGTTGCGTCCATGTTTTACAGCTCATTTTTTTTGTCTTTGAAAAGTAAACTCCTATATTTCAGTGCAACTTTAAGCGCTCCACTATGGCTGCTATTAAAACTTCTTCTGATTTCATTGCTTCCATCAGTCATCTCCAGGTTACCTGAAGGAAATTCTTGAACAGCTTCTTGAAGCTGTAGCTGTTGCCACAAACCCATCAGGGCGCCTCATAAGTGAACTGTTTCAGAAACTTCCTTCTAAAGTGGTGAGTATTTTAATAGTAGTGGTTGTGTTCTAAGTTGGAAACCTGGACGTTTCTATAGCTGATGTTACACGCTATGATGGGCACACTCAGGATGCAGTTCTTTGTTGCTGTCTCATCAGTGGCAAACTCCAGCTGGTTTTAGAGCTTCCCTCCCCTCTTCTCTCCAACCCACTCGCTCCCAGCCCTTCATTGCCGATTGGGGATTCCCCTGGTTTGCCAGTTTAAGCAACTGGGGGGTTTTTTGGTGCAGTTTTTCATCTTTTTAAATATGTCTGATTTCACCATTCTATTTCAGGGTGTGGCATAACAAATTTAACAAGCAAAATTTGGCTTTCAGACAGAACTGTTTCTTTATGTCAGTTTATTGATGAATTGTAATTCCTCGCCATGTGATCTGGCTCCCCAAAATTGAAGCATAGTGCTATGTTTATGAGGCTTACACTGTTCGTATTTGTAATTAATCTAATGACTTATTCTGTGAGCTACGAGAACAATAGCTTTGTGACTGTTTATAGTAATATATGAATTATTTTTGTTTTCCAGCAATATCCAGATTATTATGCAATAATAAAGGAGCCCATAGATCTTAAAACTATTGCCCAAAGGATACAGGTACAGTATGAGCTTATTGATGTGTCATAGACTTGTTTAACAGTAGGCATTCTAAAATTGTTAGAAGCCAAAGTTTATGGCAGTAGGAAAGGCAATGTGTTTTTTCCCCTGCTATTTAAAAATCTGAACACTATGCTGATTTAATGTTCTGCCCTGGGTTAATGCTGCAGAAGTAGCTGTGTTGAAGATCAAGCATTGTAAACTGTAGTGTGCTGGCATTGAGCCTGAATACTTTGTGTTCCTTGGTGTTTGATGGTTTAAAGTAGTTCCTTGGCAAGTCCAGCTATTGTAAAACATGGAGGTATTGAAGCTTGGTCGTGCATTATCATCACCTACTTTTGTTCCAGTGCTATAAATAGATGTTTTGTACTGATGCATTTTTCATCTTACTTCTCCAGTAATTTGAAATACTGTTCAGTAATTCTAACATTTTGTATAATAGCGAGGGATAGCATGTAGAGTAATTGAACTAGAGAATAAAGGTAAAATAATATTTTGTCAGAACCCTTTAAAATTAAGATAACCTAATATAGTAAGTATTTTTTCAATCTTTTATTTAGCATCCATAAGCTCTATAAGGACTTACGCTTGTTACATTCTTTTTTGATTACTTTTTCCAGATACATATCTGTCCTCTATATAAATATGTTCTTGTTTTTATATAAATATTCCCTTTATTTTGCATGAATTGCCTTTGCTTTTCAGTATTGATTTAGTTCTTATGCTATCCAAAGGTTCCCACTTCAACCAGTTCTATTTTTTTTATAGAATGGAACATACAAAAGCATTCATGCAATGGCCAAGGATATAGATCTTCTGGCAAAGAATGCCAAAACCTACAATGAGCCTGGATCACAAGTATTCAAGGTTAGTTTCAGTTATCATGGTTTGATTTGAGTTCAGATTTTTTTTAATTACTTTCTGTGCTGATTGATCCATATTGAATCTTTAGTATAAGGTCCTAAAAGACTCCGTTTGCTTTGTTTTGTTCTGTTTTTTTTAAATAGCTATTAGTGGCTTTTCCCTTTTTTAATATTGTTTTTAGTATAATTGGGGTGTATGTAATTTCTTTTTTCTTGAGTTATGTGATTTTTTCCAATTAAATTTTATCTCGGGATACAAGTTAAGTGACTTCATTGGAGGAGTGGAGGATTCCTGTACATGTGATTTAAGTTGAAATAGCTGAAACTACAGATCCCAGTGATAGCAGTAGTGCTCAGCTGTTATCTCTTTCCAGATTGCAGGAACTGTTTATGGTTTTCATCGTAAGCTTCAAAACCAGAGTCATGCCTTCTTTGCATAGTTTTGGAAGATCCTCTTCCTTTTAGCCATTTTTTTGTGACCAAATTGCACTGCCTGTCTTTTTCATACTTAGTTCACCAGCGTTTTAGATACAAATTATCACATTGTTCTCTCTCTGGAAGTAAGAGAATTTCAGTGGGAAATTACTCTTTCATGTGCCCAGATGTTAAGGTGTATTGTAATTTGTAGTGTATATATATATATACACCTCGTATATGTTTAATGCTATTATGTAGGTGGCTCTTGGACTTTTCGAGTTGCACTTCTCTTTGGATGGTAGTTTCAGTTCCCAGTGACATTAGTCACACTTGTAACCTCACTCAAAACTTGTAATCTCTATTTTGTGAACTGTTACTCCGAGTATTGAGTCCAGGGGTGTAGAATGAGAGCGACCAAGTATTGTAAAGCTTGGTAATGGTAGTAGCTTTTTGATTGCAAAGGCACAGAATCTCATTTGCCTGTTTAGTTCAAAATGGTATTTGTGTATATTTGCAGATTGTAATTTTTTTTTTTTTTAAAGGTTGCAACAAAAAATGACTTTGAAGCTACTCAGCTGTTCTGTTCAGTTTTTACAGGTCACTGTGGGTGTATTTCAGGCAGACTTTGTTCTATTCGTTATTTCTGATGCAAAAAAATTTACATCTAAACGTAACCCCCCTTCATTTTTGGTTTAGATTTTTAGGTAGATGGATATGCCTGACTATAACTTTCTTCACTTTCACCATTAAACAAAAAAAATTATTTTCATTGACAGGATGCAAATGCGATTAAAAAAATATTTAATATGAAAAAGGCTGAAATTGAACACAGTGAATTGGCCAAGTCAAGTCTCCGAATCAGGTACTGCAAATCGAGTTCTTTTTATAATTTCATCTAAAAATCTCTAAGTCAAGTCTCCGAATCAGGTACTGCAAATAGAGTTCTTTTTATAATTTCATTTAAAAAATCTCAATAGATGTTCCTTTAATTTTGCTGTGGAGGATATGGTTTTGAAAACTTAGTATAACAGTGAATTGGCCAAGTCAAGTCTCCGAATCAGGTACTGCAAATCGAGTTCTTTTTATAATTTCATCTAAAAATCTCTATAGATGTTCCTTTAATTTTGCTGTGGAGGATACGGTTTTGTTTGAAAACTTAGTATATTGTTGTTTTAAAACTTACAAATCATAAAACAGTTCTTGGAAGGGAACTTCTTATTGAAATACTTCTGTGGTGAAATATTTCTATGATGTACTTGATTATGAAAAACAGTGCCAGTGGATCTTTTATAACTTAAGGCCAACGTCCACAACATATGTTTATAAGTTAATAACAGAAAAGGAATAGCTAGGAACAAGGGGCTTCATCATGCTTGCTTTATGAAAAATGCTGGATATTCTTGAACCTTGTTAGGAGCTGAAACATAAGAGTTCACAATTAATTAGGTAGGGGCAGAAACATAGGAACAAGATCTCAGGTGAAAGATATCTAGAGGGAAGTCTACATGTATAAACTCCTGTTTGAAAATCAATTTCTAGCTATGAAAAGAGGCACATGACACTGAAGATCTGGACTCAGTGAAGCATAGATTTGGTTTTGAACAGGCAGGTTTAAAACACTGTTGGTAGCTCTAATTTGTTTCATGGGATGAATTTATTTAGGAAATAGCATTTTCTTCCTGTGAAAATCCCTAGTGTGCAGAGAAGTGATGGGGTCATTTTAGATGTTTCTTATCTGAAATGCAATTAGGTTCCTACTTGTATAAACTTTTTACTTATGAGTAACACTCAATAGTGGGTTTAGATATTATTTGCCAGTATGAGCTGTGTAATTTATATAAAAAAATAAAGCAACATCTTGCAAATCATCCAAGGAGTTGGCAGACTCTTTACAAGGTGGACACTCTGTATATATTTGAGCTGTTTGCTGGTACTTGATGCTGGAAAATAACTTCTCTCATTTCCTGCCAAGGTTTGTATGGTACAACTGAAAACACTAGCAGTCCCTTACTTTACTGAAAGGTAGTTTAAATTATTTTGTTGTCTGAAAAATGTGTAGACATTGTCAGTATTAAAAACATTGCCTAGGATTATTACATGTGAAAGAAATGGAAGTTACCTGATTGGTTTTTACTGTTTGGTGCTTTGGGACATTCAATCTATGAAGTGGTTTTTCTGGTTGATTTGCTCAGCCTTAGCATGCTTCCCATGTTTGGGTGAATCATTGTTGAAGCATAAAAAACTATAAAAGCAGAAATACTATTAGGGAGTAATTCCTGACACATATTTTAATAATTTTCCTTCTTAAAAGTATGTGTAGTGCCAGATGACCTTGATTCTACGGACACTGAACGTACATATGTATTTGCTTTCAGTAACTAGAATTACATATAGGTATAGAGGTTTTATATTTCAATTGTGATTTTTGTTTTTCTCACTGTGTTGGCCTTTGATGAAGTTCAGGATGTCACGTGTCATGTTTAATTTTGAGTTTTAACTGTTTTTCTTCAAAATAAAGCTGTTTGCATAAGAAGGGATGACAGATAAATCACACTGATATTTGTTAGTTGAATTCCTCTCTTGCACTGCCAACCCATTTCCACTTCTCAGCTACCTTATTCTACATGTTCTCTTATGTACTGTGTTCTCAACAGGCCTGCAAATCCTTAAGTAATCTAAATGTCAGAATAATTGACAGCTCCCTCCTTTGTTTCTCTAACTTGGCAAAAAAAAAAAAAAAAAAGTGTAATGCCTGAAACAGGCTACAATAATATGGGGCTGAATGCAAAAAAAAGTTGTGGTGAGAAAAAAACATCATGAAAACTGAACCTTTCACTTGCTATTCTGCATTTCACTGGGTGCTTTTTTTTATTGAACTATTATTCATTTTTTGTTTCTTTCTGCTGAATCTGCATCACAGAGTCATTATTTTTTATTTAAAGTCCCAACTGCTTAATTGTATCAAAGGGGGAAGATCTCCTTTACCTATTGCTCATTTTGGTAAAATACCCCCATAAGTTCATTTAAAGTTAATTTACTGTATTTTTTTCTGAGTTTACATCTGTTTTTCTTTGTCATTGATGGATCAGGCTCAAATTCATCATAACGCTACTAACCTAAGTTCTACAGACATGTTGTCTCTGTGTCAGAAGCCGTGCTTTTCTCTTGCAGAGTTCATTGTATCCTTTGTCACACTAAATTGCTCTTTGTTGGTGCATTTAACTGTCTTCCCTTAAATAAAATGGCAAAATAAAGTTGCTTGACAATATGCACTGTCAAGCAACTTGACACTGATTTTGTTAAGTATTGATAAAACACGATTGGATCAGTATGATTAGCTTTGTCTGGATGCTGAGGAACATGATTTTGTTGGCTGCTTGCACCGCTGTTGTAGGCTGAGCTGCGTGTAGAGCTATTAATCCTCAATCTAAATGTTGCCTTCCTCTGACTTTATAAAAAAATCGATATTAATGCTGGGGCCCTAAATGTATTTTAATATTACTTTACTTTTAGCTTTAAAACATTTTTATATCTGTCTCTGAAGCTTTTTGACTGATCCTTCAAAGTAATTCTGTAAAAAGCTTTGTCTTTGCTGCATCTTTTCTCGGGTCTAAGGTGGGCCTCTTTTTTTCCCCTTTCCTTGGCTTGTCTCTTCTGCGTTAAGGACACCATCAAATTTGACTGCTTCCAAGCTGACAGGTCCTTCCTCACAGGGTAAAGGCAGTGTTGGTGATGAGAGAAATTCTTCTAACAAATATTATCGGTAAGTAAATTGTGAATTTAGAGGAAAAGCTGGGTCCTCGTCATATGGAAATAGTAAAATTTTGGGGTTTGGTTTGTTTTTTAGTTGAGAGTGCCCTTCAATATTGACTCAAATACTTTTGACATTGAAATATATTTCAAATATCTATTAGGTATGATTTAATAAGTTACTTTGCCATAATTACTCCTCCATGTTTGATTCTATATTTAGCATTTCAAAACACCTGTCATGAAATACTCTGTGTGCAATTATTTCCTCAGAAGTGTTCTGAAGAACAATATATTAAGCTTAATCTTCTGAAGAACAACATGCTAAGCTTCATTGCAAAATACAGCAGGTGAAAAAAAACCATGGAAATATGTTGTAAACCTAGAAAAATTATATTTGGAGACTAAAAAAATAACAATAAGTAGGACTAAATAATTAAGAGATGGATGGTGGAAGCCCATGAAACCTTTAAAAAGAAAGTATTGCATTTGAGATGCATTTATGGCAAACTTGCTGAGTAGACTGGTTTACTGGAGGCTTTCTGGGGTTTATTTTTGTTGAGAATTTTAGTACCTAGGAAAGGTCTCATGTCTGCAGTCTCTGAGTTACTGTCTCAAAGCTCTGCTATTCCTGGCTACTTCCCTGGGTGTATACTCTGAAACCATGGTTGGACGCAGCAGCTGTAGGGGTCTTTAAGGGATTGAGCATTTGTTCAGACTTGGTGTCATTTTAAGCAACCCATCTGCTTTTTCCCAGACTTTGCTTTGCTCCCACAGGGCAAAGCTGAGCCCATTGCTGGAGGTGCCTAAAGAGGTGACCCAGTCAAAAAGCAGAGATTGTCAGGCGTAGCCTACAGCGTGGGTATGAAATGCTGTGCCCCAGGTTTGGGACACCAGGGAGGCAGAGAGGGACGCTGAAGAGATGCGAGACCATAGCCAGTGCAGGTGCTGATTTACTCCACTTGGAAAGCAGAGGAAGCTCTTCACATACAGGCACCCTGTGTGCTGAAAATGCCTAAGGTGGGGATGGGGGAACGGGAGAAGATGGCACAGACACCTTACAGTGGGCTGAATTCCTTCATGTAGGCAAACACCTACAAAACAGGATCAAAAAACAAGGTTATTCATTGGGAGGAATTTGTTATTATTCCCTTTTCTTCCCCAATAATTCAAAACCTCAAGTATTCCAAATGGGGCAGAAAATAGCCAGCTTGAGCTGTAGCTTTCTGATTCTGTGTCCAGTTTTTCAGTTCAATGGACCGCCTCTTAAAATAGAGGGTCGTTAACGGTTTCTCTTGTTAAGGGCTCCAGTCTTTTCTTGCATAGTCATGTCTGTATTCCTGATAATGTAGGCAACTGTCAAGAGCTTCACTTGTTTACTTACACACTCTGCGTGACTGTTAGTGGTTAACATGATAACCCTTTTTTTAAAAATTTTGCATGTTTTTTAAAATTTTTCTCTTTTGTAGTAACAAAAGATCAGCCCAAGGGGATCGTTTATCAGCAATAACCATGGCGTTGCAGTACGGATCAGAAAGCGATGAGGATGCGGCTTTGGCTGGTAGGAACTGACATACAGTTTCTCTATCTTCTTTAATTAAAATATTTGGAATAAGCAAAACTCTAGATCTCCTAATACATTCAAATATCTTTATTTCAAAAATATTTTGCATTGTTTCCAAGCTCAGCATGTAATTCTGTTACCTCCAATCCCTGTTTCCTCTAAATATGAACTCACAGACGTACAGCTGGTGAGATAGGGCAGGCCAAACTTGTTTGCATGTTTTGAATTTATCGTGTGTGTTTCCAAATACACTTATCCAAGCTTTAGGAAACCATTGCTTGTTTTTGTTCCTTCTAATATGAAACAGAAAAGGAGACAGCGGAGAGGACATTGGGCGTTCCTTGCAGAAGAGATTCAGTGCTGCAATTGTTTGAGAGAAGTCACGCTCATGCTGGCGTGTTCTCTCTTGCTCTCTTGTACCATTGGGTCTTCTAGTAAAACCTGACAGGTTTTATTTTTTTAAGGTGAAGGTAATCTTGAGGTGTAAGGATAGATAAGTGTTAGAACTGAATTTAGAAATATCTGTTCTGGCCTAACAGTCATGAAATCTTGCATGAAGGTTTATGTTGAAAAAAAACCACATAAAAAGGCATGCCTGCATACAGCATCCTTAGTTTCATAATAAGCATGCTTTAGCATTATACTATAAGCATATATGCCATAATATATGCATTATATCAGTTATTTCAGTATTGGTCATAAATTGTTATAGCTTGTCTTTTAAGTCAGCCTGTCTGGGTAGTTACAATCTCAGTAACTTCCTTGCATTCATCTCAGAACAGGTTTCTGAAATGTACATATGCTGTTGGGTTTTTTTTTTGTTGTTGTTTACATTATTTCTGCATTGCTGTGAAATGATGCATCTCTTCAATATATATTTTTTGGGCATTTATTTCACACCTGGTAATGTGATTGTACTCACCACTGGTTTCCAGTGGGTGGATATGCTGTAGAATTTTTTGGGTCATTTTAGGTCTTGCTGCAAGCAAAAGCATTTTTATTCCTGGTTAGCCCAGGGTTCAGTTATTGCTTCAGAGCAGCTGCTTTCTGGGAGGTGTGAGGAGTATTTGTTAGCTTGGTTCAGAGTGATTCTTAGCTGCTATTTTTGCAAATTGTACTTGTGTAAAACCACATAGCTTTTTACAGCTTTACATGATTTAAATTCTTGAAGTGATAGAACTACTTTCAGGTGCCACCTGTACTATGGATATTATTGTGATTTTCATGGGGCCTTTCTTACACGTCTGAGAGTTTTGCCTTGCTGCTGTTGAAGCTCTCTCCTTTCCTTATTGCATTCACCTAAGAGGCAACATCAATGTTTTTGGCTGCCCTCTGTCACCTCTAAGATTTTCTGTCCATCCAACATGATACTTGGACATCTCTATGTTTTCAGTCTCTGGAGGAAAAGGATTTTTATTTAAACCAGGTGGTCTTTTAATTAGTTGCTCTGTTATCTCATCCTTTTTTCTTCCTCTGACACTCATTAAAATAAATGAGAAGTAGACTGCATGACTGAACATGAAGGGAACTTTCTCCTTCTTGATATAGAGAACTAAATCTTGATGAGCCTCTTTGATTGTAGCAGTTGCCTAAGGAATGAGCAATATCTGGAGTTTATCCTCACAGTTTCAGAGGGTGTCATGGTGTGATGGAGCTTTGTAGATTTCCAGCTCAAATGTAGGATTGGGTCTTCTAGTAAAACCTGACAGGTTTTATTTTTTTAAGGTGAAGGTAATCTTGAGGTGTAAGGATAGATAAGTGTTAGAACTGAATTTAGAAATATCTGTTCTGGCCTAACAGTCATGAAATCTTGCATGAAGGTTTATGTTGAAAAAAAACCACATAAAAAGGCATGCCTGCATACAGCATCCTTAGTTTCATAATAAGCATGCTTTAGCATTATACTATAAGCATATATGCCATAATATATGCATTATATCAGTTATTTCAGTATTGGTCATAAATTGTTATAGCTTGTCTTTTAAGTCAGCCTGTCTGGGTAGTTACAATCTCAGTAACTTCCTTGCATTCATCTCAGAACAGGTTTCTGAAATGTACATATGCTGTTGGGTTTTTTTTTTGTTGTTGTTTACATTATTTCTGCATTGCTGTGAAATGATGCATCTCTTCAATATATATTTTTTGGGCATTTATTTCACACCTGGTAATGTGATTGTACTCACCACTGGTTTCCAGTGGGTGGATATGCTGTAGAATTTTTTGGGTCATTTTAGGTCTTGCTGCAAGCAAAAGCATTTTTATTCCTGGTTAGCCCAGGGTTCAGTTATTGCTTCAGAGCAGCTGCTTTCTGGGAGGTGTGAGGAGTATTTGTTAGCTTGGTTCAGAGTGATTCTTAGCTGCTATTTTTGCAAATTGTACTTGTGTAAAACCACATAGCTTTTTACAGCTTTACATGATTTAAATTCTTGAAGTGATAGAACTACTTTCAGGTGCCACCTGTACTATGGATATTATTGTGATTTTCATGGGGCCTTTCTTACACGTCTGAGAGTTTTGCCTTGCTGCTGTTGAAGCTCTCTCCTTTCCTTATTGCATTCACCTAAGAGGCAACATCAATGTTTTTGGCTGCCCTCTGTCACCTCTAAGATTTTCTGTCCATCCAACATGATACTTGGACATCTCTATGTTTTCAGTCTCTGGAGGAAAAGGATTTTTATTTAAACCAGGTGGTCTTTTAATTAGTTGCTCTGTTATCTCATCCTTTTTTCTTCCTCTGACACTCATTAAAATAAATGAGAAGTAGACTGCATGACTGAACATGAAGGGAACTTTCTCCTTCTTGATATAGAGAACTAAATCTTGATGAGCCTCTTTGATTGTAGCAGTTGCCTAAGGAATGAGCAATATCTGGAGTTTATCCTCACAGTTTCAGAGGGTGTCATGGTGTGATGGAGCTTTGTAGATTTCCAGCTCAAATGTAGGAGGGCATGAGCAGCTTCTGCAGCTCCCTTGGTCCTTGCTATACATCTGTAAATCCTCTCTCTGCTCTTTTTCTGCCTTATCGTTGAGTTAGAATACATGTATATGATACATGAGTTTATATCTGATAATAAAGCTCAGTTCCAGTTGCAAATCAGGTGGCTTCCTCCTCTTGCAGTGAAGTCAGTGTAACAGCATTCCATGATGAAGCTGTCCCTTCAGTAGGAAACAGTCACTGTGGTGTGGAATGAACAGCAGGAACTACATTTTGTTTGGGACTATTGAACAGCATATATTTTGTGGTTATGGTTTACTGTGTATTTGTAGTTTTTTTCTCTGTCTGCTAACTGTAGTTGTGGTAACACCTGCACGAAAGGGGAATAACTGACTGTTACTCTCCACAGACAGTGTGTGCTTGGTGGGGACATGGGACCTGGCACTACTGCATATTAAAGAATCTACAGTCTTGTGTTAGACTGTGTATTCCACAGCAAAATAGAGATTTTTCAGTTTTCTGATCTGAATAGTACATTCTTCTTCAGTTCTTAACATAACAGGTTTCAAATTGTTATTTTCTGAACATGTAAGATCATGCAGTGTTTGACACATCACGTTTAAAGAAAATACACATCATAATAAAAATGTTTGTAGCTGTATTACAGTATTATGTGAACACTTTCCTTTTAGTGCCTGTTTAATTTATGTAGGCTTTTTTTATTTTAGGGAATGCCTTGTGTTCTACTTTTAATGCAAAGAAAGTACTTTTCTTATTTAGGGTATTGAACTGCTGTGTTGCTGGCTGCTGCATGTCAGAGAACAGCAATGTACTTGATTAGTTTCTTATTTTCTCTCTTTCATAAAAACAGGTTCATCTGCTTTTTCTATTCTGTTTCTTACTTTTTGACAGAACACTCAGAACTGAACTGTTTGAGTTAAACAAAACCAAAGACAGTATTTTGCTGCATAATCTGTTTTGGAAACTTGCTTTACCTGATAGCATTCTCTTAGCTGTTAATCTTTATCTCCATGTGCAGGTTGATGTATTAGGTGCAGGAAAACATAGGGCTACCTCCAATCTTTTGTTTCTACCCCAGTTATTCTGTCCAGTTGCTGGTCTGCTGGCTACTGTGTAGTGGATGCTAGGCCATTAAGAGATGCTGATTGGCATACAGATACATAATTAGGATCATTTTGAGTGTCTTCCCCGAGTTGGTCATGAACATCTTCGTTACGTGTTTGCATATCTACGGAGGTCTGCTTGTGTTTTAGCTTGCATCCAGCTTTTCTGGTAGGACCCATGCGTTATCTGCAATGTCAGACTGCAGAGGAAAAATGGTAGTACTATGTTGTTACGCAGTCAGTGTCCCCTGGCTTTGTCATCATTTCAATATGTCTTCACTGAACTTGGATAGAAAGCTTGAAACGTTGCCAGCCTCCACTGAGCAATAAGGAAAATGCCAGCTGGAAACTTGGCGTGAGTGTTAGAGAACTGTCTTTTGTGTAACTGAATTACACAGTGTGTCATCTGCCAAGCTTTCCTTCAAACCTTAATTTGTAAGAGGGGAAAAAGGGTGAATAATTTAACTGTAATATGTGGAAAACCACACCTGTCTGCAAGGTACAAATTACACTGGTTTTGTTACTGAGAAGCGTGGAAGGATTGGCCATTTATTGCTTCCCATCCTGTGTTTCCACTACCAACGTTTTTTCATGCCTGTTGGGTTTCTGTTGCTCATGTATTGTTTCTTCTAATTTTATCAGTAAATGTTAGTGCTTCATAGTATTTATTTCATTCATTCTAATCCTGAAGTGTAATATATGCTTCATATAGATAACTATAAAAGTTTCCTATGAAATTTGTAAATACTTTATTATGAAATGTTTATGCTAATCATATAATAATTCTAAAACATTTATTTCTTCTTAATTTTACTGCACACATTAGAGGTGCACCTTGAGGCTTTCGCATCAGTTTTTTTTGCTGAACTTCACAATTTTTGAATTGAGCTGTGATTAATATGATCTAAAGGATTGTAGAAGTTTTGAAGTAATCTTTTTTATATATATGCAAAAATTTGTTTTTAATTTGGCCATTTTGCTTAACTGGTTAGGCACTTTTGAAAATTCCAGATGTGGTTTGTCAATTTGTATTCTTGTAGTGAGCTCTTGTCAGATAGCAGAGCGGCAATAGTTCAATGTTTGGCACAAATATTAGTATTAATGGTTTGATGAGTAAATAAAGACATGGCTGTTGTAGAGGTAGTGTGTGGTTGAATACTGCTGTTATGTAGTCTCATATATGAACAGTTCTCAGCACGTGTAGGTTGCAAGGATGTATTACCAGTGACTGAAGTCTCATATGATAAGAGAGATTGCAAGATCTAGATAAAGTGCTTTTTTGTCAGCTTGAGCCTCATAAGATATATTTGTGATGTCCTTTTCTGAGATATGAATCTGACTGCCAGAGAGTGGCTGAACACCCTCTGTTGAGGCACTTCTTTTTCTTCTGGTTTAGATCTTTATTCATTTGAAAAGTCAACCAAAAAACCCACTCTGAGTTGTCCTGCTGAGTTTCCCATTTTTCCTTTCTCTTTCTGCAGCTGCTGCTCGTTATGAGGAGGGAGAATCTGAAGCTGAGAGCATTACTTCCTTCATGGACACTTCTAATCCTCTTTATCAGCTTTATGACACGGTTAGAAGTTGCCGAAATAATCAGGGACAGCTCATATCTGAACCCTTCTTCCACTTGCCCTCCAAGAAAAAGTATCCTGATTATTATCAGCAAATTAAAACACCTATTTCATTGCAGCAAATCAGGTAAGAAAACTGAATGCAAACTACATCTAGTGGGAAACCAGTCAAGGGTTTCTTTTATTTCCAGAGTCCTGTCTTGTGGTCAAGTTGTCAATACCTACTGCAGTATATACCGTCTTTCCTCTACATTTGGTTGCTTCTTGTTTCAACTCAGTCTACACCAGTCTTTTGATCATCTTTTATAGATGGTTGCCATTGGGTTTATTTTACATGGAGTTTCATTTGTAACGTGCCTGAAAGGTTGCCATATCAATAATTCTGGAGGTTGGGTGAGCAGCAGAATGAAAGCTTCTGCAAAAAACACCATTGTTTTTCCTTGACCTTGATGGAGTGGTTACCTCTTACTGTGATTTTTAAATTAATAGTCTTCAGCAATGTGAATTGTAGAAAGAGAGTTGCAATTACATTCCTTTTGTCTAGGTCACAGCAGAACTGTGGAGAATAATTACTTTCATTCATGATGTAGCTGGTGTGGACTGAGCCAAAGTGTGGACTAGCTAGTGTGGTCTAGCACCAAAGCAGCACACCATTTATAAATCTATGAGCTGTGAAAGGTTCATCACGTGGCAGAGGGCAGATGTTGGATTAAAAACCTGAGTTAAAAAAAAGAGTGAGCAATAGCTTTTTTTAGTGGTCCAAGATAAGGTAACATGATGGATATCTATCAGGATCCTGGGCCTCTACATTTGGTTGCTTCTTGTTTCAACTCAGTCTACACCAGTCTTTTGATCATCTGTTATAGATGGTTGCCATTGGGTTTATTTTCCATGGAGTTTCATTTGCAATGTGCCTGAAAGGTTGCCATATCAATAATTCTGGAGGTTGGGTGAGCAGCAGAGATGAAAGCTTCTGCAAAAAACACCATTGTTTTTCCTTGACCTTGATGGAGTGGTTACCTCTTACTGTGATTTTTAAATTAATAGTCTTCAGCAATGTGAATTGTAGAAAGAGAGTTGCAATTACATTCCTTTTGTCTAGGTCACAGCAGAACTGTGGAGAATAATTACTTTCATTCATGATGTAGCTGGTGTGGACTGAGCCAAAGTGTGGACTAGCTAGTGTGGACTAGCACCAAAGCAGCACACCATTTATAAATCTGTGAGCTGTGAAAGGTTCATCACATGGCAGAGGGCAGATGTTGGACTAAAAACCTGAGTAAAAAAAAAGAGTGAGCAATAGCTTTCTTTATTGGTCCAAGATAAGGTAACATGATGGATATCTATCAGGATCCTGGGTACATTAATAGGCTTTAATGGCAGTGATAAGCCTCGGGTGGCCCTGGCCTCCTGCCCAGTGGCCCCTGGAGCTTCAGTCCCTGCCTGAGCTACACTGCAGGATGCTGAGCACCAAAGCAGCACACCATTTATAAATCTATGAGCTGTGAAAGGTTCATCACGTGGCAGAGGGCAGATGTTGGATTAAAAACCTGAGTTAAAAAAAAGAGTGAGCAATAGCTTTTTTTATTGGTCCAAGATAAGGTAACATGATGGATATCTATCAGGATCCTGGGTACATTAATAGACTTTAATGGCAGTGATAAGCCTCGGGTGGCCCTGGCCTCCTGCCCAGCGGCCCTGGAGCTTCAGTCCCTGCCTGAGCTACACTGCAGGATGCTGCTCTTCCAGTCTTCCTTCCAGAGAAGTCTTCCTTCCAGTCCTTCCAGAGAGTCAGGACTGGACGCAACACTGTTCACATATTTGTACTCTAATACATAGATCTGTAAATTTTAGTTATACCATAGTATGATATGCTAGACTTGGTATAATTGTTGAATAAGCAGTGTCTTTGTTAAATCAGAAAGTAATAAAGGTGGAGTTTTGGATTTTTATTTTTTTTTAACTTGTCAGAGGGTGTTTTGCATGTACTGGGGAACAAGTACGGATCTGCCACACAAATGGATATCTATCCATTTTTTCTTGTGTCTTAGTACAGCTGTTGGCTTGGCAAAGAAAGTGTCTTGTCTTGAATGAAGCACAAAATGTACTTGATGGGAAAAAAAAAAAAGGAGGTGAAATTGAGAAAAATCAATGACAGTTGCCAGGGAGCTTTTTGTCTGAATGTACCAAAGAGTATTGGCTCAAATTATGTATAAACAGGTTTAATTAGGAGAGACCTTCCATTGAAAATATTATTTGTCCTATAAATGATATAAAGTATAAATAAAGCTGCATTTCTGCTTTCCTTACAGTGTAGGCAGGTTGTATGTGGCTGTGTGAGCAGCACAGAAATGCACACAAAGTACAAAGCACGCAAAGTACAAAGAACTGTAGAAAAAAAATACTTATTGCCTGAGAGCTTAGAAAATAAAGAGACACTCTTTTTAGAAATAGCATACGTAGCTCAAAAGTTAAAGTACAGTATTTATTATAGTCTGACTTCTTTTAGCAAATTCTGAAATGGTGAAATTTGTGATGGCTCTTGTTGCCTCTGGAGTACAGTATTTATTATAGTCTGACTTCTTTTAGCAAATTCTGAAATGGTGAAATTTGTGATGGCTCTTGTTGCCTTTGGATTAATTATTAATTACTTGAGTTGAATTTATGGAAAGTATGAACTGGTAAAGCGTATTTTACCTTATAATTTAATCACTTCCAGTAATATGACAAATTTGAAATAATTGAGACTGCTATCTGGGTTAAAGCCTGAATAGTTTATTGAGAATATTTTTTTTTTAAATAACAGCTTAAGCCAAATACAAATTAAGCTCTTAATTAAAAAAAAAATGGTTAAAGCCTGAATAGTTTATTGAGAATATATTTTTTTTAAATAACAGCTTAAGCTAAATACAAATTAAGTTCTTAATTAAAAAAAAAAAAAAACATTAATATTTTATTATTACATTGACTTTGGAAAAATAATAAGTCACTGTGTTACAGTTTACTTAATTTCTGAATGGGAAAATATTCTTTGCAGAGAACATTATGTCTCTGTAATATTTAGAATACCTTGCAAATTTTCACTTTATCTGAGATTTAGCAGTTCTTTCATTCTTTTTTTTTCACTTAATATAATTGAATATTTGTTGAATGTTGTACAGTTTTAAAATGTTCTGTAGGTCTAAGCAATTTTCCTTCTTTAGGAAGTACTTGCAGAGCGTATCATATGTATGATGAATCACAGGTTCAAGTAAACAAGGTTCTGGACTTTCATTCCTCTATTTCATTTCTAAACTATTTCATTCCTCAATAGGGCATTTGTCAAATGCCTTTATTGCATGCATTCTGTGATACAGTGGTTTTTCCCCAAAGAGGCTGGAGTAGCCTCTGGACTTGACAGTTTCAGAACAAGAGAAAAGAAGTTACATGTGTTTAAAGAGAAAAGAAGTTACATGTGTTTGAATAGTTTTTTTCCTTGGAATGTTTTAGGCATAGTGTTTGGCTAATAAGATGGATCTACACAAAGGCAAGTGTAAGGTACTGCACCTGGGGAGGAATAACCCCATGCACCAATACAGGTTGGGGGCTGACCTGCTGGAGAGCAGGTCTGAGAAGCAAGACTTGGGAGTCCTGGTGGACAACAGGGTGACCGTGAGCCAGCAACGTGCCCTCATGGCTAACAAGGCCAATGGCATTCTGAGGTGCATCAGGAGGAGTGTGAGCAGCAGGTCAAGGTTGGTCATCCCCGCCTCTACTCTGCCCTGGGGAGACCTCATTTGGAGTACTGTGTCCAGTTCTGGGCTCCCCAGTTCAAGAAGGACTGGGAACTGCTGGAGAGGGTACAGCAGAGGACTACAAAGATGGTTAGGGGGCTGGAGCATCTTTCTTATGAGGAAAGGCTGACAGACTTGGGTCTTTTTAGTCTGGAGAAGACTGAAGGGGGATCTTATCAATGCCTATAAACACTTAAAGGGTGGGTGTCAAGAGGATGAGGCCAGTCTTTTTTTCAGTGGTGCCCAGTGACAGGACAAGAGGAAATGGGCACAAACTTGAACATAGGAGGTTCCGTCTAAACATGAGGAAGAACTTCTTTGCTTTGAGGGTGGCAGAGCCCTGGAAGAGGCTGCCCAGGGAGGCGGTGGAGTCTCCATCCCTGGAGACGTTCAAAACCCACCTGGACACATTCCTGTGCAACCTGCTCTAGGTGAACCTGCTTTGGCAGGAGGTTGGACTAGATGATCTCCAGAGGTCCCTTCTAACCTCATACCATTCTGTGATTCTTTTGGTTATATGGCAAGAGTATCTTCTTTCAGATGTTGTACATTGAAGGACAGATGAGTTTCCAGTAGATGTTTTAGAGAGTGCCAGCTAACTGTATGGTTTTTAAATTACTGTTCTGATTTTGACCAAATTGCCAGTGTTGTTTGGGGCTTAGCGGCCTTATGAAACTGTAAACTACCTTTTAGACTATTTTTTTCCTTGTTTTGCAAAGGTCATTATGTTTAGAAAGATATTCTTGCAAGTTTAACTTATGCTGCCGGGTACAATTGTAACACCATCAATCATTTCATAGAAATTTCTCTTGGTTTCTGGTGTTTAAAGTTGAAGTTCAATTTGTAATATGTTGGCAGTGAGTTGCTGGTGAATAGAGCCATGGATTGGGTTGGTTTTAGCTTCGCTTTGCAAAATAAATTAGTGTTTATAAACATTCTTTTCTTCCAAGATAGGTGAGACATTTTTAAATTTACTGTGAAACTGCATTTCATACTCTAAATTCAGAAAGGCACAATACTTGAGTTCTGATGAGTTTGAGTATAATTAAATCTGTTCAAAGTACCCCTGTGAATAACCTTCTCGATTAATCATCCCATTGTCTGCTGACAGCAAATGCATTTAAGAGGTAGGTTACTTGCAGACTAGACCAGGATTACTATTCTGCCAGTGTGTTTTTCATTCTTCATATGAGTGTCTGTCTTTCCAAACCATGTGGGCTAAATCTTGATTTTTACTTATGTTGTCAGACCTTTCATGAATTCAACTGTGAATGTAGGTTGTTTGCTTGAAATCAGGTGGGCTGCACCTTGCTTATTTGGTTGTGGATATACAAAAGCTGATAGAAGCAAATTTTTATTTCCTTGTAGGACAATTTGGGTGATAGCTCACCCTTCCTTTGGTTTCCTCTTGTCTTCCAGCTCCAGGTTAAGATTTAAAGGAGTAAGATTTAATTAAGGTCCTTTTCTTTGCTTGTGTGCTCCTGGGGCCTTCACCTTCTCCATCAGCCTGAAGATTTTGTTTCTGCAGGGTCACGAGAGAGCAGAGAATCAGTGCATGCAGAGTGGTATATTTAAGACTAATGGCAACTTCCTATGGTTTTTCTGCTTTTTGGTGCTGCATTGTCATGTGCATGGATCACTGCCTAAACACACAGAGGTGAAGCTGGTGTGGGAGATCAAGACTGTCCAGAGTCAGGGGTGTAGTTTTTAGATGAAGCATGTGACTGTGGTGTTCTGGGTCTGCATGAGCTACCTCTGCCTCTGGGAGGAGAGGTAAAGCAAATCCCGGATTTGTTAGTGTCAAGTGGCTTGGGATCTGCTGATGTGAAGACTCACCAGTTTCTTTTACCATATCATGAAATCATACAGAACCAATTTAGAATTCTCTTTTTGTAAAAAGAAAATGGTTGCAGGCAGGATGAGAACGCTATTGCCTTGTTCTGCCTGCAGCTGGCCTTGAATTTGTTCTGCTTCAGAGGACACAACAAGTTCCCCCTTCTCTCAGTTTGATAAAAATGGCACCTGAACATTTGATTGAGCAGCATCAAGATATATTTCTAATAAGTAAATTTGATTACGGTATGATGCTGAGACTCTTACTTCATAGATTCTGAACTTAAATGCGGTAAGGATATAGAGCTGTCTGTTGGCTTTAGCATCTCAGGAGGATGGTCCTTGATATTGAGTTTTTTAGTCAGTGTAATCCTAGATCATCAGTGACATTTCAGGGCATTGCTTTTTTATTTCCCCCCTCCCCCCATATGTGACATTAATGCAGTTTTAAGTTGAGTGCAGAACAACTCCAAATAAAGAGGAGTAACAAAAAGTGATAGTAGGAAAAAGCAATTTGAATTGAAGAAGCAATACTTCAATTTAGATGTAGTCCTTTGGGTTACTCTTGCAGAAAGCTGAACCCAGACCTCATACAGCAGTGATCAAATTACGAACTTGCAGTTTGTAATTTTAATTTATTAATCTAATTGGAAGGCTAGAAACTTTTACATTTTTTATTCTTCCCGCTCTCCAGTCTCTCAAAACTTGTGTAGGTCTCTGGAAGAAAGCAAACGTGCCAGACTTGCACAAGAGTGTTTATAAACTGCATGCTACTAATATTTAAGCAAAATTTAAGAGTTGAAAAGCAGGAAAGTTGCGTTCACACTTGCTTACTCGCAAGAGGATGAACTGTAGAGTAGGCCTTGAGAGGACTTTATTCCAGAGTGGTGTTTGCGATTTCTGAAGCATGAATCCTTGTCTTCCAGCAGTTGTCTTTATCAGGAAAAAGCACAGAGACATTTTAGACATTTGTCTGAAGTATTTAATATGAAGTTGTGGTAGTCTCCATTTTATTACATCCTTAGTTGGAGCCTAATTCAGCAAATTTGTCAGTATGAGTTGTCGCTTGGAAACAAATTATGCTGATGCGGCCTACATCCAAGGGGAGAAAATGTCTGTTGGTCAGCACGTCTCTCCAGTGCTGCTCCTGAATCGATTCCTACACAGGACTTGCTTTTTGAATCTTTTTATGTTCTTATCTCTAAAGTAGTTTAGCTTGGATAGCTTGGGTACCTTAGGCTTGGGTACCTTTTTCTAAGATGCAGAATTGACTTTAGACGTTTTTGTTTTTCGTTAATCCTCTGAAAGTTTGAATCTATTATTCTATGAACTCCTGTAATAGCGTTAGTAAACAAGGAAATTACTGCTTGTTTGCACACTTAATTACCCTGTGTGGCAAATTAGAATGTTTTTAAATCTGCTTTGAAAAAAATTAAAACTGACTTTTGATGCTTTTGTTAAATATGGGCTTACTAGTTGATTTTTTTTTTTGATGCAATTTTTTAAGCCTTTCTATTCTATGCTTTCTTGAGTATTCTCTTAATGACCAACAGGTGTTTGTGTGCTGAAGTCCTGTAATGGCTTGGCAATATCTTTGTGACAATACAAGAATGAATTGCATACATTTTACTCTATAGACTTTGCTTTCAGATTAGCTGGAGAAGATGTAAGGTCGCCTGGAGCGTTTGTTACCAGACAGTGGCAAGAGCATGAAATAGATTAACTGTTGGCATCTTCAGTATTTATGAGCTCATTGTGCATCATTGCTAATGGTTTAGGGCAAAATAATCCCAAATGTAATGGGTTCTTTATTTTGTTTTTGACTTTCTTAATAACAGTTATATATTCCTTAACACATGCAAATAGTTGTTGCTGGCGTTTTACAAGGTAGAAATGGAAGGTAACTTTGCCTTTTCATCATGGCAATTTAATTGGTACCCAAACTTTTGCTTTTGGAGGGGGGTGTGTTTGTTTGGGTTTTTTGCTATTATTATGCATTTTTTTTACTAATCTAATGAAAATTATATGGGTAACTCTCCTTTTTTTGGAGTTGCAGAGTGAGTGAAGCTGACAGAAAAACTTTTTGATTACCTGTTGCTTCAGTTGGAAACTTTAAAAATAATCTTAAAAAATGCATAAAGGTTTGCAAGCTACTGATGTCTTAAAGTCGTAAAAAAGATACATGAACCTAAAATGGTCATTTTAAATGAGAATGGCAGAAGCAATTTTCTTCACATTTTATGCTTAGGAGATTTGTCCAAAATTGTTTTTTGCTTTTCTCATAGTCAGTGAGGACACACTAGTTCTTCAGCTCTGAAAGAAATGAGAAAGTAACACACCATGTTCCAGTAAGGTGCATCCAGCTGCTGTCCTGGCAGCATGTGATTAATTGGATGTTTCCTGCACAATGTATTTCCATCACGACAGCTTTGTAGACAACATGGGCACTTCTCACTATTTTTTACAGCAGTGTCAGCTGTGTGCCGTGTTTAATCCAACCATGACTTCTTTACCCTTGGCTGACTAGTGAAGAGTCCTGTTTGACAAAATTTATTTGCTGTTTCAATTGTGTAGTCACGTTGGCAGGTCAGGTCTGGGACCTAAAGAAACTATATTAAATTTATTTTGTGGTAGTGCTTATGCTCCATCAGGGGGGTTCGTATTCAGCTAGGTGCTGCAGAAACCAAACTGGGTGGAAAGGTGCTGAGCAGGTGAAAAGGTGGTGCACAACCAGTGGATGTGACAGGCAAATGGGTGAGGAAGGAGATGTGAAGGAGGATGACTGTGTTTTGCATTTGTGATGGGGTTTGGGTTTTTTTGTTGTTGCAGATGACTCTTTTCTGTTGTGCTTAATGAGGTGTTGGAAGGTTTAAAAAAGTTGGCTGGAACTTTCACTGCTTGTGCAAGGAAATACAAGAAAACACATTAAGTTATTGGCAAACAGTGCACTGATTCATCTGTTCAGCATATGAAAATGACATTTTTTTGGTCATTAGTCCTTTTCTAACTGTTTTCACATGAAGTGCGTTTTGCGGGTAGCACCAGTCTAGAACCAGGTAGTTTTAAGAGAAGGCAAAAATTGGAGGGTGTTAACACAAGGGGTGTTGGACACTCCTGGTTCTCAGTGAAAATGAGTGGGATTGATGTGTAGGGAAGGCAGCATTCGTGGCTGCACGGAGCCAACCCGTCGCGTTGACGTTGTACCCACCCCAGTACCCTGAGGCATACTGGAGTGACAAGAGCAGGTTGTCCTTCTGCCTTTTCTGTATGGAACCAGGACTTCAGTCTGACAACTTTCAAGAGGGCAGCTTTCAGAAGTATTGAAATTATTCTTTACGAGGAGATATGTTTAGCTAATATAGTTACAATGTTACTGCAGCATCAGAAAAAGAAATTATGTTCCTGTAATGAGAGCTCTTTGGATATTGATTTATCATGAAAATGAAGATGTTAAAGAACTGGTTTGCAATGTGTAACTTGTGAAATATCTGATTGGTATTTCTCTTTTGTAGAACCAAACTGAAGAACCATGAATATGAAACTTTAGATCAGTTGGAGGCTGATCTGAACTTGATGTTTGAAAATGCCAAGCGCTACAACGTTCCCAATTCTGCCATCTATAAGAGAGTACTGAAAATGCAGCAGGTTATGCAGGTGTGTGTAGTAGGACAATCAAAAGATATAAGTTCACATTGAATTTATTTCCCTAATGAATGTTTTTCCAAAATAATTTTTAAGTAGACTTGTATTTGGAGTAGTATTTTCTTGCTTAGGGGGAAGTATGGTAAGGAAGAGCATCATAGGGTGATTTTTCTTCAGCACACCTGTTGCCTTCTGTGATTTCTTTTTATCAGTTTTATTCTTTACTAAGACTCTTCACCCAACTAAGTTGTCAGAAAATTGATGTTGTGGGTTTTTTTTAAGGTTTGCAGGTAATTGGAGGATGCTAAAACACTTCAAATTTCATGAAGAGTTCCGGCCAAGTACTGCAGTCTGAAATGACTTTGTTTTCAATTTGAGTCCTCAAAATTTTTTCTGAAAGTTGGAAAGAATTATTCTGCTATTTTATGTTGGCCAACTTGTATAAAATAAATCACTGAAAATATTTTGATAATGGTTTAGTCTCAAAACCCATGGTTGCATCTGATCTGTTATGATGTTTAAGATTGTTCTGAAAATGTCCAGCGGTGAGTTTGGCTTCAGGTTTTTCTTCTTTTTTTCAGGCAAAGAAGAAAGAGCTCGCTAGGAGAGATGACATTGAGGATGGGGACAGTATGATTTCTTCTGCTACATCGGATACTGGAAGCTCAAAAAGGAAGAGGTATTCACTTCTGTAGTTCTTGCAGACCATGACAGTCCTACATCTTTTATTTGTTTAAGAGAGTATTAAGCCATGGTTTTTAGCATTTGTGTAAGAATTTGTAGTTCTGAAACTTAACCTAATTAAATGTTTGTTCTAATTAATTCAAAATTATTTGCTGACTATTTTCCTTTTTTGGCCTATTAGTTGGTCTAATGAATGTTTTTCCAAAATAATTTTTAACTACACTTGTATTTGCAGTAGTATTTTCTTGCTTAGGGGAAGTATGGGAAGGAAGAGCATCATAGGGTGATTTTTTCTTCAGCACACCTGTTGCCTTCTGTGATTTCTTTTTATCACTTTTATTCTTTACTATGACTCTTCACCCAACTAAGTTGTAAGAAAATTGATGTTGTGGGGTTTTTTTAAGGTTTGCAGGTAATTGGAGGATGCTAAAATACTTCAAATTTCATGAAGAGTTCCAGCCAAGTACTGCAGTCTGAAATGACTGTTTTCAATTTGAGTCCTCAAAATTTTTTCTGAAAGTTGGAAAGAATTATTCTGCTATTTTATGTTGGCCAACTTGTATAAAATAAATCACTGAAAATATTTTGATAATGGTTTAGTCTCAAAACCCATGGTTGCATCTGATCTGTTATTTGAGTCCTCAAAATTTTTTCTGAAAGTTGAAAAGAATTATTCTGCTGTTTTGTCGGCCAACTTATATTAAATAAATAACTGGAAATATTTTGATAATGGTTTAGTTTCAAAACCCATGGTTGCATCTGATCTGTTCTGATGTTTAAGATTGTTCTGAAAATGTCCAGCGGTGAGTTTGGCTTCAGGTTTTTCTTCTTTTTTTCAGGCAAAGAAGAAAGAGCTCGCTAGGAGAGATGACATTGAGGATGGGGACAGTATGATTTCTTCTGCTACATCGGATACTGGAAGCTCAAAAAGGAAGAGGTATTCACTTCTGTAGTTCTTGCAGACCATGACAGTCCTACATCTTTTATTTGTTTAAGAGAGTATTAAGCCATGGTTTTTAGCATTTGTGTAAGAATTTGTAGTTCTGAAACTTAACCTAATTAAATGTTTGTTCTAATTAATTCAAAATTATTTGCTGACTATTTTCCTTTTTTGGCCTATTGGCACTTGTCAACATAACTACAGTAAGTAGCATGGACACTGTAGTTGTACTGAATTGGGTAATTTTGTCAGTGGATTTCAGGTATTTTATTTGTGTGTTGGGTTTTTTTAGCCTGATGTGTGGACTGTCTTCACAGGTTGTTATCAGTTATAGCTTCTTTTCTACTACTCCAATATATGACTATTTATGTAGTTTAGGTAGCAATTTCAGAATATAATTAAAATAAATACTTTGGTTTTTAGTTTTTTGAAAGTTTATAATATAACTCTACAAATATTTTTATTTGGTGAAGTGTCCTGGCATAAATATTTTCATTTTCCATGACCTGAACTGCACTTGAGGAGTTCTCATCATTAATGTTTGAAGATTGTCTCTCTCCCTTCTGAATTTGCACTCTTCGGTTAACTTACCTGGCAGCAGCTGGGCTGAAGAGAATATTTGAGAAATAGATAAATGGAGTACAATAGGTAGATTGTTCTAGATACTGTAACGTAAACAAAATTCACAATGATTTAAGATATACTTTTTTAGTGAGCAATAATGATGGTTTATGGAAATTATCCTTTAACAGTGATAGCTGTTGTGTAATTAATATTAGTGATGTATTTCACTCCAACAAGTGATAGTTTCTCTAGTCTACCTCATGGCATCATTTGAAATAATATTGTCAGAAGTTGGAACTTACTGCAATAGTAACAACTGCCAGTGTCAAACTGTAATTCAGCATCTTTGGTGTTGCTGATGACCTTCAGCTTCCTATATTTTTAGTTCTTTGTTTTTTCAAAGTGACAGCAGTTGGTGGGGGAGGAAGGGAGTGTAATAGAGCAACAGCAAAGATTCACTGAAGAGCAATCAAGAAAGTGCAGCAATGTACAGTCATAAAAACATCTCCAGAGAGAAGATGTTATCATGGATTTAGGAGGTGGAACAGCCTAGGGATGTGAGGGAGAAGTAGTGGAGCAGTAAGACAGACCATAGTACCAAATGAAGATCAGGAAGGAGCAAATTGCAAACATTGCTAGTTTTGTGATCTTCAAGTTCAAGGAGAACTACTAACCTAATCAAGCGAGTCAAACTGTCATCAGTGTCCTTTTCACCCTACGGTGCCTTTGATCACCTTGTGCAAGAGAACACTGAAACGCTTAAAAGGAAAAAATCTGTCAGGCCTTGTCATCTAAGAACAGTAAAAGAGAAGAAGTTGTGTTCATAGGTAAGGGAAATAATTTTATTTTCTTCATGTCTGAAGAGAACCTGAAAATACTTTTGATGTTGTCAGTTCAGTGGTTGTTACCCATTTTACTTGCTGAATGATAGGAAGTAAAAGAAGAGTGTAGATGCTGCTGACAGCAAAAGTGAAGCACTGAGGGGAATTCCAAAATGTTGCTGAAAATTAAACCAATAACCAGGCAAAATTCATCCCATTGGGAAAATAATAGTGACAGAGAAGAAAGTTGTTTGGATGTCCCCATTTATGTATGAGATGCATGACCTGAATCTTGAGTATTGGCAGGCCTTTATTTCTGCTTTGGTTTTGCTTTACCTACTTTCATTGAACTAAATGCTAAAACTTGGAAATGTGTTAAAATGCGGAATTTGGAAGCATGTCTCTTTTCTGGCATTGCTCCTTTTGACTTTTGCCTTTTGAAAACTAGTTATTTGTTCTGTGCTGTAGAACACTGAAACTCAAGGTGAATGAGAAAAAAACGATATCTTAAAGTTGGTTTCCTGTTTATTTAGCAAACTGCTGGTTATGATACCGTCGTTATTGGCAAATGGGCCTGTGTTTCTAGTACACTCAATGTTGATCTTGTGAGTGTGTTCAGGTGGTTGTGGTTGTTTTCTCATGGTAGAGGATAACGTCATTTTGATGTTAGTGTTGGAAGTGGGGAAAACAGCCCCTGACATTTATGCTTTTCCTTTTTGTTCTTCTTCTTAATCTAACAGTAAGAAGAATATAAGAAAGCAACGAATGAAGATCTTATACAATGCAGTTCTGGAAGCTCGAGAGCCAGGCACAGGCAGACGGCTCTGTGATCTCTTTATGGTTAAGCCATCCAAAAAGGACTATCCAGACTATTATAAAATTATCTTGGAGCCAATGGATTTGAAAATGATAGAACACAACATCCGCAACGATAAGTACCTAGGGGAAGAAGCCATGATTGAAGACATGAAACTCATGTTCCGAAATGCAAGGCATTATAACGAGGAAGGCTCCCAGGTACTGTTTTGAATCTGCAGTCACAGTTACCTCTCTGCTTCTTGGCAGACCTATAAGTTATGTCAGGATGGTTTAGCTTTGATTATTATTCTCATTATTTATGATAAATGTTTGCTGAACTAAAATAGAAATATGACTTTTTCTTTCTGCTGAAGTTTTGAATGCTGTCTTTGTCTGTAGATGCATAAACATGAAATGCAACACACTCCTTTGCAAAGGTTAGACTTTTTTCCTGTGAGCTAAACTTGTTCCTCCACTACAAAGAATGTCAGCTGAATGCTTCCCAGTATATTTTTAAAAAATAAGCTGGTTACTAAATTCTCATTATTCATCCTCAGTTAATCAAGTGAAGGTATTTGCACAGTGAATGGCCATTAATGCATGATTTGGAGCTCAGAACTTCTGAGAAGTGGTATTTTAGCTGGAAAGAAACCAGTTTTGTTTTCATGGAAATGGAGAGCATGGGAAATCAAACTAGAAGACCTGATTGTTTAGCCTATTAAAAGGAATCTGAAAGGAATATGATTCTCACTTTACAAATATATTATAGGGTGTTTCTATATTGTGATGTTTCTCAGCCAACAATCATGATGTTGTGGAACAGAGTGGTGATAAGAAACTTCCAACTATTTCTAATGTGGAAGTTTATCAGCTACTGTACAGGACGCTATGATGAGGTTGCATTCACCAGGGTTGTATTTGAAGACCCAGGAGGACTGTTAGTCCTGTGTACCTTGATGGAATCACAGTAGTTTAAGAGCTCTCTCCTTGCTTAGCAGGATGAATTGATGAGGAAGTTGAGATGATAACTGCATCTTGCCATTTTGTAGTCTTTGGAATAAAAATGCAGCTTAATTGGATAATTTATTCAAGATTTATATCTCCTGATTTAGATCACGTTCATCAGTTCTGCCTACCTGTGTAGGTCTATTGAAGGTATACATTTGAGAAATAAGCCCTTCTTTTAATCAAGTATTTGGTTTTGCATTCAGCTTTTTCAAACTAACATTTAAATGTTTCTTGGGGGCTAGTTCTAAACTAGTCTAAACACAGTAAACCTTGTTTTGTTTTGTTTTTTGATTACTTTACTGATTAATAGGTATACAATGATGCCCATATGCTGGAAAAGATCCTTAAAGAAAAAAGGAAAGAACTGGGGCCCCTAGCTGAAGATGATGATGTTGCATCCCCTAAACTAAAGCTAAGTAAGGCAACCTCGTACATTGCTATGCCTCATTTCAACACTTATGAAAACCCAACAATAGAGATTAACAGATCTTCCTTGTAGAATAGAAGACATTCTCTGCCAATTCACACTGACACGCAAAGTAGAATTATATTTTCAAAATCATGACAGCAATGATGTGTTTGTATGTGCATATAGTAAAATCTAGTTGTTGTGTATCACATTTTCTAAGAAAAGTAACTTAGACTGAAAAAAGAAAACTTAGGAATGGTAGGAATTTCTGGCCTTTAGTCATGTGGTATTATCCAAATGTTAGACGCTGCATTATGGGCTCAGTAACACCTCCTTAACATGTTTAATGTGTGCTACTGGGATTGCTTACAAGTAAGGTGCTTCTCAAACTGAGTAAAGCTCTTAATTCCCTTGGTTAAAAGTCTGGGATTTCCACGGAATGATAAAAGAAATGTGAGTTTTATTTGGAAAATTATTGAAAGCCATGGAAAACACAGAAGTGAAGTTTCCAACAATATCTATTCTTGGAGCTGTTGTCCTTACAAAATGCTCAAACCTTATGTCCCCTTAACATGTGTTCAGAATTTAGCAAACAGAAGGATAAAATTGCACAGAAAGGCTTAAAGTAACTGCACACAGCCCTCTTGAAAATAGAAATGTGCAGCTCTTAGATAAGGCACCTCTGCTACAGAATTCACAGACAGAGTCTATGCAGCACAGAAACAGATTCTAAATGAACCAAAAAGCTTATCTGATTGATAATCCCATGGGGGGCCTTATGTTACATTTTACCTGTGATAGTCCTTTCTAGTTTGGCATAAACCTGTCATAAAGGAATCTGATAATATTTAGAATGTCTAATTTTATTGATAGAAAAAATCCTGTGATGACTGGATTTTTAACGGCTCTAAAGAGAAAGTCATGTAGAGCTGGTAAGATCATACTGAATTTAGGGGAGTTACTAATAACATTGGGTAGGAAAAGATGTTTTCCATGCTTAAGTCTGAAGAGACATTCACCAAGTGGACCACATAGAAACATACGCTTCTGTGTTTAAAAAAAAAATAAATTAAAAAATAATTTATACAATTATGAAAAATAAAAGAAGCTGCAACTTGGAATGGGGCTCCATGTTGTGAGTCTTCTGCTCATACCATAACGTGGTTCTTCAGTAAACAATTCTGCAGTGGAAAGGAAGTGGACAAAGAAGTGTGCAAGCTCTATTTTTGTAATGATTTTTTTTCTTTCTTTTTTATCTTTTTTTTTTTTTTTCTACTTTTTGTCTGCTTAGGTAGAAAAAGTGGCATTTCTCCTAAAAAATCGAAATACATGACTCCAATGCAACAGAAACTGAATGAGGTGTATGAAGCAGTTAAGAATTACACGGATAAACGAGGCAGGCGACTGAGTGCCATCTTTTTGAGGCTGCCCTCTCGGTCTGAACTTCCTGACTATTACGTGACCATTAAAAAGCCTGTTGACATGGAAAAGATCAGAAGTCATATGATGGCAAATAAATACCAGGATATTGATTCCATGGTAGAGGACTTTGTAATGATGTTCAATAACGCTTGCACATATAACGAGCCAGAATCTTTGATTTATAAAGATGCCCTGGTCCTGCATAAAGTTTTGCTTGAAACTCGGAGAGAAATAGAAGGAGATGAGGATTCTCATGTGCCCAATGTCACTTTGCTAATTCAGGAACTTATCCATAACCTTTTTGTATCTGTTATGAGCCACCAGGATGATGAGGGCAGATGCTACAGTGACTCTTTAGCTGAGATTCCTGCTGTTGATCCCAACTTCCCAAATAAACCTCCTCTGACTTTTGATATTATCCGAAAAAACGTTGAAAATAATCGCTACAGAAGATTGGACTTGTTCCAGGAGAATATGTTTGAGGTACTGGAGAGGGCAAGGAGAATGAACAGGTGAGCTATATTTTTCAGGTATCCTTTGTCTTATCACATGAGTTTTGCCCCTTAACATCAGACAGAGGCTGAAGGTTGTTTAGAGTGTTTGCTTTCTTGATAGGGGTCTTTAGAAAACTGATCTCAAAAGCTCTCTGGGGTCTTCAGTGGAATGTATGCTTTCATTGAAGAACAAGGATTGTGCTAACTTTCAAATTGAAAAAAAGAAGAGGAGGAGCTGCTCACTAAGAGCTTGACTAGTGGATTACTCTTTTGGAGCAATCACAGTTGTATGAGTTAGGGTAATATTGTGCAAAAACTATGAACACTTGCAACTTCTCTCAGTGTTTTACTTGAATGAGGTCGAGTACTTGGGGATGTACAAGTGAGAGCTTGACTCTGAAGGAGAGGAGGTAAAAAATGTTATTAAAACATCTTCTAACAGGAGCATGAGTAATTAAAATAAGTCTGTTTTGTTATTAATAATATTAAGCTTTCAGAAGTTAACAGATAAAGGTCCAGTGGCAAGTAGGTTTTGTTCGCAACCAGTTACCTTTGATTCTTCTGGTATTTCAGGACTGGTGAATACAGTAATACTATTTTAGGTAAACTATAATACAAACTGATAGCAGAATACCAGATGGAGCATGACTTGCCAGTGTCTGCTGCTGTTTCTTATGATAAAGCAAAGAAATCTATTGGTAGAGTGAAGCTTTAGTTTTATCACTAAGTGTGGCGAGTGATAGGTATGTGTTTAGGATCCTGTTTGACTCTGCCCTTTTGAATGTATTTTTGTACAGGACTGATTCAGAGATTTACGAGGATGCGGTCGAACTTCAGCAGTTCTTTATTAAAATTCGAGATGAACTTTGTAAGAATGGAGAGATTCTTCTGTCACCTGCTCTCAGCTATACCACCAAGCATCTTCACAACGATGTAGAAAAGGAAAAGAAGGAAAAGCTGCCCAAAGAAATAGAGGAGGATAAGCTCAAAAGAGAGGAGGAGAAGAGAGGTAGCTACTTTTTTTTCATTAATTTTAAATGTATTATTTGAAAAACGTACTTATGCATATGATGTATGCTCTGCTGTTGCTGCAGCTTCACTTGCTGAAGGGGCCTTAGTAATCTGGTTGTGCACCAACAGTCTTGTATTTTAAAGTTATGAGAGATTTATTTTATTTTGATCCTTATCAGACGTGCCAGATAGCTTTAAGAAAGAAATGTAGATACATACTAACCTTATATAAACTCTTTAATCAGACCACATTGGGGAACCAGTAGTCTTATTTCAAGGATATTACAAAATAAAATAATAGGTTTTTACCATAGCTTTCTGCTGATAATAAATTTAGCAATGACTGTTCCAATTGACTTTGTAGTTGTTTCCTTTTTGACAAATACTGGTTTCTTGTTGTGCTGATGGTGTTGTCTATGATCATGCTTTTAACACTGCTAAAGAAATGGTATTTACGTAAGCCTTTTGTGTTTCTTACTTGGTTACTATGAGTGTGAAGAAGAATGGGCTTGCACTCTTCTCTAGGGCAGGGAACATAATGTGAAGGTCCTTTGTGCTTCACAGTTCCTGGCTGTTACTGTCCATATAATCATTGTGGAGCATGTGTAGGGGAAAGAATTAAGCTTTCTAGTTGCTCCTTTCCATAAATGGGAGCAGAGCTGTTAGCTCTTTGTCCTTTAATTGTCTTTCTAACATGGTTCGTTGTCCCACGTAGCACTAATGTCAGGAGCAGTAAAGTCTGGTTGCTTCAACTGGGCTCAGTACTATAAGGGGACAACAGCTGTGATGCCCTTTTTCTGTCTGCCTTTGAGAGCTTGCCTTTTGAAGGCTTCTGAGCCCCGCGCTCTCATTGAGTTCCTCTTCACTTGCTGGGAAGGCTCCATAATACTCAATTGAAGAAGGGAAACCAGCCTTCAGCAACACCAATAGCAGAAAGGTTAGCAGAACAAAACACGCTTCTGAGCCCCGCGCTCTCATTGAGTTCCTCTTCACTTGCTGGGAAGGCTCCATAATACTCAATTGAAGAAGGGAAACCAGCCTTCAGCAACACCAGTAGCAGAAAGGTTAGCAGAACATTGAGAGCTTGCCTTTTGAAGGCTTCTGGGCTCAGCGCTCTCATTGAGTTCCTCTTCACTTACTGGGAAGGCTCAGTAATGCTCAACTGAAGAAGGGAAACCAGCCTTCAGCAACACCAATAGCAGAAAGGTTAGCAGAACAAAACACGCATAAATCCTTCCATGACACTGGAAGTCAGTGACAGAGGGACACATCAGGTATCATGTGGCCCTTCTGCACTCAGCAAAGGGTGAGGGCATTCATATCAGCAATCAGTTAAGGTGGAAAGGTGGCTTTACTAACATCTGTTTTTACCTTCTTGAAATAAGAAGCTGAAAAGAGTGAGGATTCCTCTGGATCAGCTGGGCTGTCAAGCTTGCATCGCACCTACAGCCAGGATTGCAGCTTCAAGAACAGCATGTACCATGTAGGAGATTATGTGTATGTGGAGCCTGCTGAAGCCAACTTGCAGCCTCACATCGTCTGTATTGAGAGGCTGTGGGAAGACTCAGCAGGTAAGGATGTCTTTGCTATGGGAAAACAATATGGCAAAACTTATTACTATTTAAAACTGCCAGTTTGAGATTTTTCTGTGTGGATGTTAGTTATTTTATTTGCAGAAGTGTGTGTGGCCTGGTGAGTATTTTTCTCATTTCTGAGTTGCTTTGTTCCAAAGAATATTAGAAATATAAAGTTCTTTGATCAGCACAGGCTTTTTTGTTGTTCGTCTCTACCTGCTCTCAAATTGTAAATACCCCAGAGAATAAGCTCTTCTAAGTGCAATGAGCTCCTTGTACTTTAGGTGCAGAAGAACACACGGGTTTTTTCTGTGCTGAGAAGCCTGAACCAAAGCTGGGCCTGTTGAACTGCAAATGTTCCACAGAACAACTCGGGTTCTGAACTTGCCTTTGTTAAATTTCAGAATTGAGCTGAAACTTGCCTTTCCTAGGCCAAATCAAGCCATAACAAGTACTATTTTGGTTTTTTTTTCTCAACAGAGTTGCATTCTGTTTGCAGCAGGTACTTCTCTTAAGTGTAAGGAATGCTAGAGATATGACCAGAGTATCAGATAAGCATGGTGTTCTCTCAGCAATCATGGAAACTACCTTGTTGAGAAGTACAGTTGGTTTTAGTGGAGTTAAGCATTTTGGGTGCGCTTTTTTTTTAAAGGAATGGAACAGATGTGTTACAGGGACAGATTAAAAAGACTGTCACACTGAAATTTGGAGAGGATTAATGTAAGGCAGGTTATAATTAAGGTTTGCAAAATCATGAAATGGTTAGATAAGGTGAATGCAGAAATACTATTTAACAAATCCAGCAGTACTAGAGTTAGAGGGCACTCATTAAAACATGTGAAAGTGTTTGGCTTTTTAATACAGTGGTTAGTGAGCCTCCTGGCTTCCCCAGGAGCTTGCGGAGGTATATTGTATCAGCAGGTTCCAAAATGGGTGAGACAAGTCCATGTACAACAGGTCTAAACCAAATAATAAAGGGAATAACCAGCAAAAAATTGCCAGATAAAAGACAATAGCTCTCTAGCACTCCTAATGCAGTAACTGTAGAAGGAGTGGAATGAGTTATGGAGAGTGGCCAAGATCAAATGTGTTCTTCTAATAGTCTGTCCTGCTCAGTCAGTTGAATGCAGTGTATTCGGGTAGCACCATTGGCCAGCTGGGTGTTTTCTATGTTCATTTGTCTGTGATGGATAAAGTGAAACGTATTTTTTATTCTGGTTCAGTCTACAGATTTTCTTTTATTTAGAAAAGCAGTACATATTTGTAACAACCTCCAGAGAGGCTGTGGAATCTCCTCCTCTGGAGATATTCCAAACCCTCCTGGATGCATTCCTGTCCAACCTGCTCTGGGTAAACCTGCTTTAGGAGTTGGAGTAGATGATCTTCAAATACCCGGCCATTCTGTGATTCTGTAACTTCTTTAGAAGTCATTCTTAACAATTTGAATTTGTCATAGCTTTACATGGAAGAAATAGTTCTTAAAAAACTTGAAACCAGCTATTCAAGGTTCTTCAAATAATCAGGTGATTGTTCTGTAGACTTTGAGGCCATTTCAAGGCCTGAAAGTCACGATTTTTATTATTAAGAACTGTTTTCTCCTTTATTTTGCTGAATGTTGGGTTTTAGTGGGGGAAAAGCAATTGACAGGCTTTTTAAGCAACTTAGTTTTCCTTACCTGAAACAGTTATAGAATCTTGTGCTGTTTTAGAACAGTTTACTCTAAATGAGTATGTGGCTGTTGGATTAATCAGTCAATCTAGAGTTGTTTTTTCTTGCTCATGCACTAGAGAATATGCAATTTACATCTTTTTCTTTCTCCCTTCTCTTTTTGTTTCTTTATTATTTTTTTTAAAGGAGAGAAATGGCTCTATGGGTGTTGGTTTTATCGACCAAATGAAACGTTTCATCTTGCAACACGAAAATTCTTGGAGAAAGAAGTTTTTAAAAGTGACTATTACAATAAGGTTCCTGTTAGTAAAATTTTAGGCAAATGTGTGGTCATGTTTGTCAAGGTGAGAGACTATTTAGACTAATTTGTTACTCAAATAATATGTTCACTGCTACTTTCTTGAAGAACTGTAGGCATTCTAACACAGAGACATTCTACTAATATTTAAGTAAAGCAGGACTTGCTCCTGTGTACTGTTTGCATTCTTCATTTGCTTCATGAGATGTATAGTTCATCTTAGTGGTGATGTTTCCTGGTGCTGGTTGGTTTGTAGAATCATATGCTTATTAGATAATTAGTTAGCTGATTTTTTTAGAGCATGTAGTAGAGAAATTGCAGGTAACTTCTTGAAGGTTCCCATAAAAGGATGTAGATACAGGTTTGGAAGAGAGGGAAAATTGAATGGCATGGTAAGAGAATGAAGTCTTTCATCTCTGTCTCAAGTTTGATTCCACATCATCCTTGTGCTGAGGATTTTTGGCTTGTTTGCAACATAGCCATCTTTGCCAGTTTTTTGTGTGTTTGTATGGAACAAAGTGCTACATCTGCTGAGCACATGAATGGGTATCATGGTCACATATCAATGAGCATGGATTTTACTCCTTCCCCCCAAACTTGGTGGTTGTGTCTTCTTTCCAAGTCAAAGCTCAGAAATCTTGTAAAGGTAGTTTTAGGCTGCAGATCTTGTACATGTTAATGTACCACTTTGGTAAACGAATGAAACCAAACTTTTGTTACATTATAAACTGTACCGAATTTAGCCTCTTCTCTAAGCGTGGGATTACTTGTTTTTTGCTTTTAATTTTGAGTATAATTTGGATGTCAAACTGGAAGAAAAGAACTCAGCAGAAAGGCATTATTAGTCTAAAAGTGTTTCTGATAGAAGCATAGGAAAAATCAGGAAGCATGAGAGGGTGTTCACTGTGCGTGTTGCTGGAAGATTTTATATTTTTTCTTCAATCTGCAGGAATATTTTAAATTGTGTCCTGAAAACTTCAGAGATGAGGATGTCTATGTCTGTGAGTCACGTTACTCTGCAAAGACAAAATCTTTTAAAAAGATTAAACTGTGGACTATGCCTGTAAGCTCTGTAAGATTTGTCCCACGAGATGTGCCCCTGCCTGTGGTCCGTGTTGCTTCTGTGTTTGCTAATACAGACAAAGTGGATGAGGAGAAAAATGCTGAAACATTGGAGGACAGTAAGGTGGGAGAAAGTATCCTTCATCTTGAAAAGGTATGTGAGATAACACATGGAACATCGGTTTTGTTTGACAGATAAAGAATGACAAAATGTGAGCCCTCATGACTTCAGTTTCACAGCATCCAGACACAATAAAACATAATAAATATAATGTTTCTGTTATCAATTGTTACACACATTTGTAAGTAAATACAAAAAATATAAACAAACTAAACAGAAAATATACTTTGTACATGCTTGCTAGATTTTACAAATGCTTTCTTGTGATCATGTGAAGGGGTTTGAGGTTTTTTTTCACTTCTGAAAAGAAAATTACACTTTTGCTGTAAATCTTGCCTTAAGCCTGAAGAATCAGTAGAACTAAAAGTCTAATTGTAGTTCATAGCAATGGTGAAGTGGTTTATTATGTAGCATTTCAGTAAAATAGTCAGTAGCTAGGCAGCAGTAAGCAATACGTTATTATGTAGCATTTCAGTAAAATAGTCAGTAGCTAGGCAGCAGTAAACAATAGTAAATACATTACAAACAGCAGAATATTATGGTTGATAACTGAACGGTTTATTGTCGAAATGCTTAAAAATATTTCTCTCCAACATACTGGGTAAAATTTTTTATTGTGTTTAGAGTCATAAAAGCAATGAATTTAAATAATTTAATTGAATTAAATTTATCTAAAATAAATCCAGAGCCATAAAAAGAGAAACATAGAGTCACATAATATTCTGCTGTTTGTAATGTATTTATGGTTGATAACTGAGCGGTTTATTGTCGAAATGCTTAAAAATATTTCTCTCCAACATACTGGGTAAAATTTTTTATTGTGTTTAGAGTCATAAAAGCAATGAATTTAAATAATTTAATTGAATTAAATTTATCTAAAATAAATCCAGAGCCATAAAAAGAGAAACATAGAGTCATAAAATAAATGCCCTTTACATTGAGTTCTCTAAGAGAACCTCAGAACACAATACCCAGCATGCTCATTGTCAGCTTTAATCAGACACTTAGTATGTATCATTGTATCTGTTCACATCATGACAAAGGAATGAATTAATTCTGCCAAGAGAACGAAAACTTGTAAGGCCTTTTCCTACCACACCTTGGGGAGATAACTTGTGTTTTCATTGGCTTTCTGAAATCCTGGACTAAAAGGTTAAATGAGGGACAATGTGAGTTTTGACTAAAACGTAAAAATTAAGTAGGGCAAATGGTATGAATTTGCAGGCAATACTTGGAGTGTCCATATCATTGTATATGAGAGTTGAATCATTAAATTTCTGTGTATGTTAAGTTGGTCATATACTCAAAATTTATAACTTAATGTACTCTTTAAGCATGTTATTCTGCTTTAAAACAAACCATCAAAATAAGCTAAAATGGCTTGGCTTGGCCAGTTTACTTTGAACCAGTGGAACAGAAAAGGACCTGTAAATTCCTGTTCTGGCAAAATTACAGCCTTGTGAAATAGGAAGGCTTGCTACCTACATGGAGGGTAGCTTTGGCTTTTGCTATTTCATTTTTAAATGCCAAGGCCCCTCACTTTCACATGTACAGTTCCGTTTAGTGTTTACCTATTATGGATTATGTAAAGATAGAGCAACATCTTTCACTTCTACCTGGCACCTTTATGTGTTTGGTTTTCCTTCCCCCACAAGTTTCTAAATGCATATTCTTCTGCAGGACAAAGAAGATGTTCCAGTAGAAATGTCCAATGGAGAACCTGGTTGCCATTACTTTGAACAGCTCTGCTACAATGACATGTGGCTTAAGGTTGGGGACTGTGTCTTCATAAAATCCCATGGGTTAGTGCGACCTCGGGTAGGAAGGTAGGTGCAACTTCTTTATTTGCAATTTGTGACTATAAAAATAACTTGGAAAAAAAGGACATGCTTGTTGCAAGAAAGTGTAAAAGAGGATTGGAAAAAATCTTGTGGATGAAGCTAATGTTACAAGCTCTTAAAAGACTGAGGTAGACATTTGCCTGCCTAATAAAAAGGTGGTAAGGGTTGTACAGTTGGAATAGGCTGTTCTTCTATACTCATTTTTTAGCGACAATCCTCCTGAACAGCCTAGTGCATCCAGCTGTCTCGTTTAGGAGGGGTGGCCTTTCGTTTATGTCAGTGGTTTGGTTTTTTTTCCAGAATTGAAAAGATGTGGGTACGAGATGGAGCTGCATATTTCTTTGGTCCAATCTTTATACATCCTGAAGAAACTGAACATGAACCAACTAAAATGTTCTACAAGAAGGAAGTGTTTTTGAGTAACTTGGAGGAGACCTGTCCGATGACTTGCATTTTGGGTAATTATTAATAACTTAAAATCCATTCTTTCTTTTTCTATACAATCTGAAGTGATTTATAGCTATGTGTAGGCTTGATTCCAAGTACAATTTTTTCAATTGAGTGAGGGAGGAGAGATTATTCAGTCCATTTCTAGTATGCATTCCTGTCTTTGGGATCTGTAGTGAGAACTTTTACTATAAGGAAGCTTTTTTACAATAAGGGAATTACACATATGATATCAAAGTGAACGTTATCTGCAGCCAGAGAACAGAAAAGTCCATTCTTCTCGCTTATTAATGTAATTATTCCAGTATGTGTTACCTGGAAAGTTGGTAAACCTGGAAACCTGGAAAGGGGTTTGAAATTTGGTTTGTTGCATAAGATGATGATTATGTACTTTGTTTTGTAGTTATGATGCTGTGCTAAATATAGTTAACTGACTAGCAATCATGGGGGTTTGTTATTTTTCAGGTTTTCTTGTAGTTTAAAAAAATCAAGAGGCTGCATGAGGTTCATCTAGGTTTCTTGTGAGTGGCATTATTTAATAGGGATGTCAACTGGTATATTTTCTGTAGTTGGGCCAAATACCAGGAATCTTCAAAACTTTACTTCCAGACTGGCAAAAACTTGAGTTTCCATGTTTTTTGTAAAACGCCTGCAAGTGTGGCTGCCTTCTTACCCAGCTTTTTCATTTCTGCAGGGAAGTGTGCTGTTCTGTCATTCAAAGACTTCCTCTCCTGCAGACCAACAGAAATCTCTGAAAATGATGTTTTTCTCTGTGAGAGCCGCTACAATGAAAGCGACAAACAAATGAAGAAATTTAAAGGGCTGAAGAGGTTTTCACTCTCTGCAAAAGTTGTAGATGATGAAATATACTATTTTAGGTAAAGATGTGATGGGAATGTGAGGGTCACCTGAGCATTCTTTTGTGTTGTGGTGGATTGATGCTGGTGGGCAGCTAAGCCCCAACCCAGCCACTCGCTCACTCCCCCACAGCAGGATCAGGGAGAGAACTGAAAGGGCAAAAGGAATTAAAACTCACGGGTCAAGATGCAGACAGTTTAATAAGAGAAGCAAAGCTGCACATGCAAATGAAGTGAAATAAGGCATTAATTCACTACTTTCCATCATGAGGCAGATGTTTAGCTGTTTCCTGGAAAGCAGAGCCTCAGCACATGTAATGGTTACTTGGAAAGACAAATGCTTTAACCCCAAATGTCCCCCCTTCTTCCTCCTTTCCCCCAGCTTTTATCGCTGAGCATGATGTCATATTGTGTGGAATATCCCTTTGGTAAGTTTGGGTCAGCTCTCCTGGTTGTCTCCCCTCCCAGCTTCTTGCCCAACCCCGGCCTGTTTGCTGGGGGGGCAGAGTGGGGAAAAGAAAAGGCCTTAATGATGTGCCAACACTCTTCAGCAATAACTACAGCATCGATGTGTTATCAGCACTGTCATGGTCACTGATCCAAAGCACAGCGCCTTACGGGCTACTGTGCAGAAAATTAACTCCAGCCCAGCCAAACGCACTACGTATATAAAAGTCATAGTTATAGGAGGAGATTAATTTTGACTAATCACACTTTTGGAAAGAAGTCCAGATAACATCAGTCTTTTCATGGTTTTAATACCGGTGGATGTTCTCTTTTTCTTCTCCTGACTTTAGTAAAAATCGTTACATGATCAGATTGGTAAATTCTTTTGGATGTCATTAAAATACTTAAGTTGTCATTATGGGTAACAAATGTTCCATTTCGTGAATATTGATATTAATAAATATACTAAGTTCTAACTTAAGTAAAAAGTAAAATCCAAGGAATATGTGGTGTTCTATTGCAAACTGAAGTGTTTGCTGCATTGAAATCCCCTTCTAACTCACAAAAAATAAAAAAAACCCAACCTGTGATTGACATGAGACACTGTCCATGGACACCAAATGATTTCTGCTCAGTGTTCTGAAAGGAAGCACAAGCACGTCCTGAGTCACCATTGTTTCCATATTGTTCAATGATAAAGGAAGAGACGTTGGTTTTCTCTTAAAAAATACATGCTATCTCCTGTAAAGTATGAGTGTATTCTCATCTGCTTTTTATCTTCCTCCTCCACCTTTCAGAAAACCCATAGTTCCTCAGAAGGAACCATCTCCACTACTGGAAAAGAAGATTCAGCAGCTAGAAGCAAAATTTGCTGAGTTGGAAGGAGGTGATGAAGATATGGAAGAGATGGGAGAAGAGGAAGGCGATATGACTGAAACACCCTCTATGCCTCAGCTTCAGACCCCGTTAGCTAGTGATTTGGATATAATGCCTTATACTCCACCACAGGTAAGGATCTTCCTTGAGAAACCTTTAAGCCTTTATATTCTGCATTCTTTCAGCAACCAAAGAAACAGTAAAATTTTATCACATACACGAAAGAGATTTACACTTCAGTTGACAAGTCAATGGAATAAATTACACGGAACAGTTTTGGCATATCCAATATGATATCCAGGTGATAATATTTAAGTCCATTAAAATATTTTTAAAGGAAATCATTTAGTTGAGGAAAATGTTTTAGGGTACAGTTTTTTGTGACATGTTAATGTTATTTCTAATCAGTAGGTTTTCTATGATGCTTGTTCAGAAATATCAAGTCCTTGTATTAAACATAAAGTTGGGATATAGGTGTTCAATTGTAATTCTCAATTTACCTACCACACATTTTTAAACTTTTCCTTGAATTCCAAACAAATCTAGCATTTTGGGTGTTATAGTTTTGCTACAGTTTTAGAAAACACTGTGCATCATCCTGAAAGGGGAAAAAAAATATCTCTTTTTTAGTATTGAGTTACCATTTTTACTTGGAAATAAGAAGTTGTTAAAAAAGTTAGAAGAACTGGATCTCCTGGAAGCTTTAGTGTTAATTTACTGATAAATGGATAGGAGGTAAATAAGAAATCTTGTGGTGTTGTACGCTGCTTGACTGCAGAATGAGTTGCTGCTGCTTAAATGGGGAACTTTGGAGCCCCTTCCCTCTCTGGCTGGGTTTCTTACCCAAGCCCTCATTATTCATGTGACTGAGTATTGAAGGAGGGTGAGGAACTGCTTTAATTGGAAATTAACCAAACCAAAAAAGTTTGTTTGCAACTGGATTAAACCCTTTATCTGTCTCATCACCTTGCCACATTCAAGCTAATGCCAGCATTAAAGAGGCAATGGGAATGACCTGCTGGGAACAGGAGGGAGTTCCAGACACTTTTGTAACTGGCGATACGGATTTCTGCTGCATTACATTGGCTGTAAAGTGAAAACCTCTTTGGTAGTTGGAGAAATTACGTGACTCCTGGATAGGAATAGCTGTCTTTGTATGTCATGAAAAAGATTTGATGACATTGAAAGCTTTAGCTTGGTTCGATTGTGATTTTTGCCATGTGGGCAAACCACCAAATGCATTTTCCTGTGCAAGGTTGTCTCGCTGCTCTTGTTTTAACATGCTGAATTTCATAAGCAGCATGAAAACTCCTGCAGCGTATAAGGAATAGAAAGCATGTTACCAGCATTAACAAACTAATGTAACACTTTAGAAAGGGAAAGGTAACTTTTTATAAATCAATATATTACCATTGTTAAGCATGGCAGCTTCCAAAAGCAGTTTAAAGAGGGATCATTGGACATTAAAGATGTCTTCTCAATCTGCCGTCTGCAGCATTTGCTGTCTTTTGATCTCTGTTGCTTTTTGTCTTTCTACATAGCTGTGTTTTGCTTAGATTCACTGGAGCAGTTTTATTTAAATACTAATATAGAATATGTCTTTAAAAAGCCAGATTGATAGTTGCATTATTTTTTTTTTAATTGTTTGTAATGGGACAGCAGAGCTTTCAGGATAACAGGTGAGAAGTCAGGCTCAAGGGATATATACCTTTAGACAGATGTGAACTCAAGTCTAGAACTTGAACTTAAAAAAAAACCAAAACAACCAACCAAAAACAAATAAGGAAACCTGAAGAGGATCAATAACAATGTACGCTGAGAAGTGAATAATGATACACAAGTGCCCTGGCAGATTCCTCACTGCTGATTTGGAAAGAAAAGGCATGTTGTTTCTGAGCTGGCATTCAGAGCACAATTTAACTCTGGAGAGATAACTAACATATAGCACAGAAATAAACTTTCTTCTTCAGATAATCTCTTCTATTTATGTCCCCAGTGAAAAGTGTCCTTTTAAGCAGAGCTCCTAGGTAAAAGGCATGTGTTTGCTTCATGTTCTCTTAAATGTATAGAATTTTATTTATGAAGTATTAAACTCCAGAACTTTTAAAGTATTTTTTCTCTTCATAACAGAGAAGCTCTTAGTATACCTAAGGGTAAAAGGGGTCAAGGCAAGTGAATACATGGTATTGTGGGGCTCCACAAGCAGGTGGATGATAATCTCCTGCTGCAGTTTGTTGTGAGTCAAGCAGAACCTAAAAAAGAAAAAGATGTGGAACTTTTTGCTTTATCCATATGGCTGAGAAAAGGCGTAAAAGGGAGTCCTGGTTTATTTCTTCTCTTAACACATCTAATATGTGCAGTTATCTGACTCAAATGGAAAAGATTCTGTTCATCTAAAAATGTTTGTATCAGACATGTGAAAGAACGGAAAATACGAGAGTCAAATTCAGAATTCTTACAGTTTCTCAAAGTCCTGTTTGCCCTTCCAGACTGGTGGGTAGGCTTTTACATTAGATTACTGTTACTGAAACTGTTGCAAGCACTCTAAAGGCAAAACCAGCTGTTAAACTTGCATGTATTTAAGTGCAGATGCATAAGAGGGCAAATATGTCATTAGATTTTCCTGTTTCTGAATTGAGAACTCTCCATCTGCCAGCGTGGGCTTGCTTGCGAAGCCAGAATGAGTTGTGTGTGCCCTGTGTGTCATCCCAGAACCCGCGTGGAGTTTTCTTCCCCTCTTCCATCTTAGAGGCAAAGCTAGAAGACTTCCTCCCAAAAATACAAGTGTTGTCTTTAGGTTCATAATGAAAAGATTAAGGGTGGGTTGCCATTTGAAAATAATTACAGGGAAATTTGGAATAATGTACAAGTCTGCCTCAGATTATCTAGTACCTGGCTTAACTTGATGAGCAAGACTTATTAAGCATCTTGGTATCACAGAAGCTTTGTTGGTGAATTATAGTCTTTGTGACCATATGGGCGAATTATGGTCTCTGACAAATACTGGTGGAAGGAGCCTTCAAAAAGGGGGTTCTAGCTGTTGTTGTGAGAATAGGTTAAATTTTTTGATGTCTAGACATCAAGGAGCTCTCAACAGGAGCATCCATAGTAGGAAAACAAAGGAGCAGAATTTTTTTTACCCATCAACATCCAGAATGTGATGTCAACCAGTTGTGCAGGTAAACAGTGGTCTGCAAAACTGGGCTTTGGGTTTTTCAGGGAGAAATGACTACTTACATAATGAGAGGTGAACACTAGAGAGAAAGGGAAGTCTGGCAGGCAAAAATGAGAGGACATAGGGGTGAGAAGAGTGGGAGATAGAGCCAGGGAGCATAGGGATTGAAAAGGCCCAGGAGGAAATGGGGAAGCATCTCCCTAAAATGTGCAGTGGCAAATAAAATGTTTTACTCAACTTGTGTTGGCAATATTTCTGAACAGCATAACGCATGAATTCTGTGACATAACACAATTACTTTTATTCTCTTCTGAAATTCCAAATTGTCACTTATTTGCCAGTCAGCCTTTCTTAGTCCTGTCATTTGCTTTGGAGTGATTTTAGCTAGTAGTAAGCATTCTGTCTAACTGAGAATTTTTTGGAGCCGCAGTTGCAAAGGTGACATTATGTTGGAAGGATTGAAAAGAATCAGAACATTATGATTTCTTTCTTAATTTTTTTTTTTTTTGCTTGTGTACTTTTCATAAGTGTGTGTGTATGCTCTTGTCATGCATCAGTAGATGCCGTCTCTCTTCAGGGGCTGTAAGGTTGGATGCTCCTTATGCAAATGTGTTCAAGAGAAATGCAGGAATATTTTTTATTCCTGTTTCTTACAGCTTTGAATGTTGTATGTCAAATAGTTTCTCTTTTGTACACTTGTGGTCATAACTGCTTTTTCTCACAGTCCACTCCCAAGTCTGTTAAGGGCAGCACCAAGAAGGAGGGCTCAAAGAGGAAGATCAACATGAGTGGGTACATCTTGTTTAGCAGCGAGATGAGAGCTGTGATTAAAGCTCAGCACCCAGACTACTCCTTTGGAGAGCTCAGCAGGCTCGTAGGAACTGAATGGAGAAACTTGGAAGCAACAAAGAAAGCAGAATATGAAGGTAAATAAAAACTAAGATGCTAAACTCTTCTCTGCTTTTTTTTCTTTCTCAACGCATCACTACTGTTATTCAGATGACAGGTTTAATAAAAGAAGATATTTATGTTTGTGTTCTGGACGTACCTTAAAGAGAAGTTCATATTGAGAGATGACTGAAGAGGAGCAAAGAGCATGTTTAAGTTATATAGTGCACAACTGATAATTTAAATGTCTTTGCCACAAATAACCAAACGAACAAAGACCAAGAAAATAGGGACAAATTAGAAGTAAAGGGGCATGAAGTCCCTGGGCTGGAAGTCAGTTGGAAAAATGGATTGTGGAACTTAAAGGAGGACTTGGGGGAATGTTGGACAAGAAGCTTTTCAGAGCTGTAGTGACAGGTAAGAAGGCCTACAGTGGGAAAAAGTTAGATTCCTAAAAAGCTTTGATAGAACAAAATCAAGTATACAGAATCTGTTATGATACTGTAAATAGTATTGTTCAGTCTCAGTATTAATCAACCGTTGTAACTGATTTTGTTAAGGGATTTCATATCCTGAAGTAAGCCTAGTAGTATTTCATAGGCATGAGATACTTTAGACCTTTCTCTCTCTCTTTCTTTCTTTCTTTCTTTCCTACTGGTACTGGTCATTGTGTTTCAACTTTGATTAAAATAAAATACAATTGATACTTAACAGCAGCCCCTTACCCAAGCCAAATACATTGGCTTAACATCCGTAGTTACTACTCTAGTTAATAATGTGTCAACACGTCCAATATAAAACCTATTTTTTTAAACAACTGTTGCAATTTTATTGGAAGAAAATGCTGCTTTGGATAGGAAACTTTCAAAACCTGAGAAAGTTATTGCCCAATTAAGTTATAACTTTGCTTTTTTAAAAATGAGATTTGATATGTTTTCTGCATACCCATAACATAAAGGCCGCTTTGATATTCAAAGTAGAAGTTTGCATGCTGTCACTTTCCACTCTCTGCTGTCTCAGTCCTTTCCAAATTTGCAGTAGTACCTCTTTGCAATTTTGGAGAATAATACAGCACCCCTCGGCTGTGTGCTTTGCAAATGCTGTGAAGAGAAATGGTAATGCTCTTTCCTTGGGGAAGTACTGTGGCCTTACTTTTTTCCTGTTGTAGTTTCCTTTTACACCCTCCTAGGTTTGTGTGGTGTCTTTTCATTGTCAGGTCCCTCCTTACAGCCTAATTCTTAACTGGTAGGATGGTGAGCATGTCATTGCTTCCTACCTTAGAACAGCTTGATGTCATGCACCCTGCAGGAAGGCACAGCTGTAGCCTGCTGGTAGCAGCAGTGTCTGTCCATGGTGTTAATGATTGCCTAAGTGCTTCCATTTTAATCCTCTTTCTCATTTAAAATTTTCCAAAGCTTTTGTGTTTTGGGCTGCAGTTTCTCTGGCTTGTTATCTGCCCAGAATTAGACTTAACTTTTTTGTTTTTGAGGGGATGGGATGGGGTTACAAAGCGTCCATGTGTTTGCTCACCGTGCATGAAATGAGAGAAACTCCTCTCCTTCCACTGTGACGAGTCAAAATTCACATGCTCTCTAGTGTGGACGTGCACCAGTGGCCAGGGAACAGGCATGGTTTGACACCTTAGTGCAAAAGTGCCTTTCCGTGTTCTGGTGAAAAGTAGTTTGCATTTTAGATCCATTTTGACCCATTGAAAATTTCAGTTGATATATGTGCAGGGTAATAGTTGGGGTTTTTTTAGCAATAGTTGAGCAAAGATCAGACTGCATTGGAAATGCCTGCATGGCTAACTGTACTGTGGAAACTCCTCAAAAGAAAATAAAATAACACACGTGAGTGAGGTAAAGGTCTGTTTTAAGGAAGAGCTCTGTTCAAAGTAGAATGTCTCTTTCCTGTCTCTTGAGATGTTTGGAAATGTTGTTTGAATGATCTCAAGTCCTGGCCTTAATGATTTGGGTTTAGCATTGAGAGTATTAAGGTGAATGCTCAAGGCTGAACTTCTAGACACCTGCTACAATTCCCTTTGGCAGTGTTGTTCCATCTGTTAGTTCCATGGCAGTCAAAGCACGGATAGAGACTAGGAAAAACTCAAATACTGTCCTGCATCACGTCCTTCTTCAAAGCTCAGCACTCTGAAGTCTGATAAAACTGATTGCTTAACAGTAATTTCTGGTTCATCGGTGCTTCTCCAGAACTTTCGCTTTTGTCTGATCTTTTTGGTTTTTTAGCTGGCCAAAAGTAGGTGAGAGTCAGAACATCTGCTTCATCTTTTCCACAAATGCTTGCTCTGTGCTGAAGAGGATTATCTAATTTTTCTACTTCAGGATCTGCCTTGACATGTCTTGTGTATTTTGTGCTCAATCACGTATGAATTGCCTGTAGTAAAGTCAAGAGTTTCTTTGTGTCATCTCTTCCTGAAATGACAGAAGTGAAAAGGAGGGGAATGCCTTTGGAAATGAAACTGGTCTTTCAGTGAATGCAAGTAGCGTTAGAAGCTGCAGAAATAGGTTCTACAGAAAGTTCATTATAGACATTTGAAGTCATATATTAGGGAAAATTAGTAACTTTGGCAGGATGCGTAACTTAATCTCCTTGATGAACAACTTCTTAGCCTTTGTTTGACAGAGGACCTTGATTGCTGTTATAGTGGCAGTTTTCATCTTTTACCAACTGCAAGAGAACTTCTAGCCCTGCATTCATTGTTATTAAAATCTGCTGGAGATGTATGCTGCATTCATTTATTCTTTGTTGTTCCTCATTGCGTCAGTCAGATATAACGTTCAGAGTAAACAAATCAGCAACTTGCATGCCCCCAGAGCACCTTGAGTGGGCATTCAGTATATCTCCCTTTTTTGTTTGCTTGGGTTTGGTTGTTTGTTTTTTTTTTCCTTTCTTCTTGCCATGACCCTTTGCCCTTCCCTTAATATAAAATTGTCCTCTGGTCAGATTCCCCTGCAGTAGATCTTTTGTTCTTGCAGTCACAGTGAGAAACTTGATTGAGATAATGACCAGATTCATCGTACAAAGGACACACATGACCTCCAGTGAGCAGCACAATGTGAGTTAGACAAAAAAAAAAAAAAAAAAAAGAAGAAATAATAGCTCAAAGGGGACCAAAATGGGGGAAATGACAGAAAGAGGCAGAGAAAAATATTTTTGGTTCATCAAACTGCTGCTTGTTATGTTCCAAACACTAAGGACCTCTCTACACTAGGGAAACTTTGCGAATGCTTCCCAACTTTGCTACCACTTTTCAGCTGCATCAGTAGAAAAATATATGAGGAGCCCAAGAATAAACAGGCCACCGGCTGGCACTGCTGGCTGCTATTTGCATCTTACTTTGGGGCACGTCTTATAGACGAGGTGCTTAAAAATTCCTGCAGCAGCTGGCAGTGGGTCTGTGGTGGAGCTGCCAGCCTTGGCTGTGACTGGTTTAGCTGAGCCAGCGGTGTCAAAAGAGGGAACGTTTTGCCATGTTTTCCTAGTGCGGACTGAGCCTAGTGCTGGACTGCTGCTTCATGTTGGTAACACTGGTGTTATTATCAAATTTGTTCTTTGACTTTTAAAATTTTTTTATTTTATTATTTTTTATTTATTTATTTAATTTTTTAGAAAAAGATAAAAACTTTGTGGAATATTTTTCATGAAAGGTTCTCTAAAAGTCTTAGCTGCAGCCACATGAAATCAAATCATATGCTGTATAAAAAGATTCATCTGTTCTACTTTATATTTGACTAAACTATGCCAGTGTTTGACTAGTCCTTTTTAATGAACAGATAATATTTTGAAATTCTGGGTTACAAAACAGAACTGAAAATCTAAAATACTTTTACAGAGCGGGCAGCTAAAGTTGCTGAGCAGCAGGAGAGAGAGCGAGCAGCACAGCAGCAGAATTCCTCCCCCCGGGCAGGCACTCCTGTCGGGGCTCTTATGGGGGTGGTGCCGCCACCAACACCAATGGGAATGCTCAATCAGCAGTTGACACCCGTTGCAGGTAAAAAGTAGGAGCTATGACCATTTTTTCCTCATCCACTATATCAACCCCCTTCATAACTCTGAACACTCTCTTGGGTCACTTTGTTCTTACGGAAGAAAAAGTTCAACCTCTTCAGTCTTTTCTTCATAATGAGTATACGTAACCGCAGCAGTAGCCTGATAGTCCCACGTTACTTGCTCCAGCAGTGAGTAGCCTGTTGAAAATGCAGGGAAAAAGGGTCCTCCTTGTGCAGTGGTCCTGTTCTGTTTGTGTGCAGTCATGTTTATTCTCTCTACTTTGCCGAGTTCATGTTTAGCCCTGCTACGGCAGGAGGGGAGCAAGGTGCATGCAATGTCAGTGGAAGTGGTAAAGTAGGCAAATTATTATTTTGGTTTTTTATTGTCAGGAAGGTGAGAGGCAAACAGAATCCAAACCAGATTTTAAATCCAAAAAAAAGCTTTACAGAATTGCTGATTAGACACTGGTACTCAGAGCAGACTAGGATCTAGAGCCATTGCAGGAACAAATACGAGATGCCAATGTTGCTGGTTATATCAGGTGATTTTCAGAATCTAACTGAGTTTTGAGAACTCTTCCACGAGGTCCCTGTTGGTGGGTGTTGTGCTCGTTACCAGTCATAATGGATGACTTGAGTTCATAGGGGGTATGCTAGGAGAAAGTATCTTCAGGATCAGATCTGAAGACAGGGTGGTTCACTGGAGATTCTTGTATGGGAATCAGCCATACATTGGTGAGAAAACGAATTAGGTATGACCTGATAGGTTATTTTTCTTCCCCCATTTTAAATTAAAATAATTAGATTATTTCAGTCAAGATCGAAATAGTTACAAGTAGGTAAAAATGAGTATTTGGAGGTTTTTGTTTTGAGTTTTGGGGATTTTTTTTTAACTTTCCCTGAAGGCATTCCAATTACTCCATTTATTCTTTTGTCATTTTTCTTTTTCTTTCCCGTCTCTCAGGCTGTGGCCATATTTAATGCTGACAGCCTGAAGCATTTTTCATCACGGTCTCTAGATCCCTTTTCAGTAAATAGGCTGCATGGATGTTTAAACTGAAGGCACATTCCTTATTTGGTTCATGGTTTCCAGATTACAAAGCATTTGTTTACACTGAGTTGCATTTTTATTTTTTAAATGTTTTTTTTTCACTTTCTTCTTCGTAATTTTCCTCTGAACTGTTTGCAGTTGGTGTGTGTTTGTGTGTGTGTGTGTATACACCTATCTGTGCATATTTTAAGAAAAAAAAAGAGTTCTCCAGTGCTGATCTTTTTTGTGAGTAACCTACTTCAATCTAGAATATGTAGAAGCATCGTCATCCTTTGTGGTTGTGTTTTCTTGGTTTGGTTCTTGGTTTTTTTGGCATTGAGTCACTTTTCCAATTTTTTGGAGGTAGGTGTTGATGGGCAGTAATACTTATTTCTACACTTCCTTAAAACTTTTTCAAAACGATGCATTCTGCAAACAGCACACACTAACTTACTTCCTGTGGCGGCAGCCTCAAAAGCAAACTTTTAAGACCATCATCTTATTCAAGCAGTTAGGCATTCAAGTCTCTTCGCTTTGGCAAATACTTCCTTAAAGTAGATAATCAAGTGGATCTTTTTAAACTCTTTCTATTTTTGTGGCCCATTTTAAAAACAAAGTCTTTCATCTTTTAGTTTCCACAAGTCTTACTTAGAAGTATCTTACTCCGTTGAGACCTCTTTCACATCCTCCTCCATCATTTGATTACTTTTTTCTAGTTCAGAGAATTTCTCCATCACAGAAGTTCATAGAACTTCTTTATGGCCCACAGGTCCAAGAAATCTGGATGCCTTCTGAGATGCATTTCTCTTAGTATGCAGCGCTCTAGTTTCTTGTAAATTTAGGCATTACAAAAGTTTATTTCATCATAGATTGCTATAGTAAAAAAAAAGGAAGAACAAGTAATTTGAAAGACCTCATAAATCACAGCTGTGGGAGCTGGAAATAGTTTCCCCATATTTCCTAGTTTAAAATCAAAGTAGTAACTCATAAATGGGGTATTAAAGTGGCTGCTCTAATAACCTTGTGATGAGCTACAAGAACTGATTTCTCATGGAGATTTGATTAATCCAGCCAGTTGTTGAGTGAGTATTTCATCAGGAAATGTAAAAGTGAGCTTTCATGATTGATAAACACAGGGTTTTTTCATTGGAGGTTTTTGTTTTGTTTGTTTTAAAGCTTCAGAAGTATATGTAACTGCATTGACAATGTGAATGGAGCTCGGGGTGCACTGAAAGTACAGGCTAAAAAGTACAGTGAAAGCTCTTTATTCTAGGGATGCTTTTGATGTTTTTCTTCTTTTACTTTTTCCATTAGAAATATGGATTTTGCTATGCTAATAAAGAGGTACAGGTGAGTTTCCAGATATTCAAAATAGGTACCTAGGTAACTAGTAAGAGTTGATCTAGGAGTCCTGTGGAAAATGAAGGCTAGGGGGAGATCAGTTCTTCATTTTCTTGTTATTTGCTCCATGTAAAACTTTCGGAATTTCAGGTTTCTCAGCTTCGTAACTCTTCCTGAGGAAGTGACAAACTTAGCTTGTGTTTTGGAGCTGCTCGATTTGTTTCGATCCTGGGCTCATGACAGCTGTGTTTTCAGTCAGAGGTGGTGTGAGTTTTCAGTCAGTCTTAATCCAGAAATCCCTGTTCTGAAAGTTTCTTTTATGAGTTACTGGGAGTGTGGCAAAGACTCAGTAGGTGGTTTCTTGGAACAGACTATAGAATCCCCAGCAATTTTGCATTTCTGAACTTGCTTCATCTCTCTAGACTTGCTTCTGTCCTCTGTCATCTTTTCATTGTCTTTCCAACAGCTTTCCTTGGTTACCTGACAACATTTAAATTAAAAAGCCTAGAAAAGAGGTGAGGGACAAGCACATTCTGTTCCAGGACCTAATAGATGTAGTGCAGTTAGATTGTGTAGCTTCACCTCATGGATAGCAACAAACCTGAGCCAAAACCAGAGTGAGCTCTAAGTTGTCCCCCCCTCACATGCAGAAAACTGAAGTTATGAGCAGCAGCACAATACCATCTTTGCTATATCATTGATTTTCCTATAAAGACACCGTGAAAAACATTGTTAGTGAAATTCTGTAAGGGACTGCAGGTTCTCCTCGTTAAGTCCTTTTACTTCAGTCTATTGCCATGAGTTTAAGTCACTGCAGCTGAGCACATCCAGTGCTGTCAGGTTTAAAATTTGAGTTACTTCCATAGTTTATACTGGAGATGGTTTAATAAAAATCACCCTTGTCACTGCCATTAGTTTTAAGTATTTGACTGTTCCAGGCTTTTGTATGTTAATTTTGCATTTGCACTGCAGAAAAATGTATGGGTTTTATTTTTGCTCCAGTTGGGTTTGGTCTCCAGGGCAGCCCACAGAGCAGGGCTGTGTGTGGAGCTGGTGCAGTTAGTGTTGTGTTGGGAATCGGTATGCAGATGGCAGAGCTTTAAGCTGTATTAAAATTGCTTGCGATAGTAACATTTAATTGTGGCTGAATTTATTCCTTGTGTTAACATATCTGAATATTCAGCATTTATTGCCCCATGAGAAACGTACAAATACACTAAGTACTAATTCATCAGAAGTATAGTGTTCCATATTTATAACTTTTTATTTTTAATTTTCGTTCATTTTTGCAAGATACTAATAGTAGTATCGTCTTGCTGTACTAAAGGTTGTTTTTGTTTTCCTTTTGTTTTGTTTTGTTTTGGTTTTTTTTTTTTGTGGATAGTGCATGTCTTACTGTGTAGATCATATTGCATGTTATTGATGCATGTTTGAAATTTGTTGTGTCCTTCAAGGCATGATAAGTGGCTATCCACCGGTGCTGCCACCTTTGCAGGGCCCAGTTGATGGCATTGTTAGCATGGGCAGCATGCAGCCACTTCACCCAGGGGTGCCCCCACCCCACCAACTTCCGCCAGGTATGCCAGGCATCCCAGGCATCCCACCACCCGGTAAGAACGTCATCCTCATTCGCTCCTTATTTCATTTTCATGTACTTGCCGTTTAACCAGTTGTTACAGAAATGATCCGCAGCTTCTTTTGGTCATAGCTTTTGTTTCTCAACGTCGCAGGTTTGTTCAGCTGCAGCTCACACAATGCACTGCTGAATGGATAAGGTAGATGCAAAGTGTTGGCAGAACAGCATGTCCAGTAAACCAGCAGGGAAAGGTTACTGGAGAAATGTGACGCTGCTCCAGCCAAAAGACCTGACAATTGGGCTGGAGTTTATCAGAGGTCTGATAAGCTGAAATCAGCTTACTGGTACCCTTATGTCATTTGAACAGCATCCTTCCACTCCTTTTCTTATTTAAAGTGGGTTTGTAAATGAAATTTATTGCTCTTATTCCTTACCAAACTCTTTTTTGGTATGTTAATGTTTATCAGTCAGACTGCGCTTAAATCAGCCTGGTCACATAAGACCCCTTGGCCATTGGGGTGCTGACATCTGTTATTAAAAAAAGTGTTCAGATTAAATCTTGTTGACAGAACAGTAACTGGAAGCATTTAGGGGTAAAATGAACTCAGTATACTATTGTGGCCAAATTTTGAACTGATTTTTTGAGAGCATATCTACTACACACCTGCTATATTTTTGCCACACTTGATGAAAAGTGAGGCTGAATGAAACATAACATTTTTCCCAGTGTTAATGCCGTTAGCGTGTCCCCATTACGGGGAAAAATGTTCATCTGGCGTCTGATCCTGCTTTCTGCTGATTCTTTCCATTTTTACCTCTGATAACTCATGTGCCTGTTTAAAAGATGTGCATCCCATATGCTCAGCAGTTAAACAAGCTGTGGACAAAAGTGGTCTCGTTTGCCTGCCCCTGCCCCACTTGCAACTGCGTGTTTATCAGAAGCTCTGTTAAGACTTCGTGTATCTGTATGTAAATTGTTTTAAGTTTAATTTTTTTTTTTGTTTGCTTGTTGTTGTGCGTGTTTATCAGAAGCTCTGTTAAGACTTTATGTATCTGTATGTAAATTGTTTTAGGTTTAATTTTTTTTTGTTTGCTTGTTGTTTTTTTTTTTTTTTTTTTAAAAATCCATCAGTATTAGGTGTGCAGCTTGCAGCTTCGCTGGTGTGTAAGATTGACCCTAATGTCACGTAGTGGGAGTAGGAAAAGAGCTTTGTGTTTGTGAGCTGTGTCCCACTTGCCCAGGCACTGACATTGAGCACACATCAGCCAGTGCAGGTGCTGGGGAGGTGAATCCAGGACAACACATTTCTTTCTAAGAGTTTTTCCTACCACAGAAGTGAGCTGTTTGGATAGTGTTGACAACTGAGAGGATATGGATTAGGGAAAAAATAGTGCCTGGGAGTGGAGGATCACAGTTGGGCAGGGTGGGCGAAGGGTGAAGCCGTGCTCCGATGCTGGAAAGGTGAGGGTGCCCTCCTCCAGACCTCTTTGCTTTCTACCAACAAAAAGCCATGCCATATTCCACAACTTGTATTATCAACGTTTTTCCCAGCTTCTGACTTGCTGTTAGTACAGATACATTTAAAATGGAGGCTGTGATCAAATGGAAAATGCATTCGAAGTATGCTTTAGTGTGCAAAATGCAGTGGCACATCTTTTGATCACCGATACAGAAATCTGCATGCAAATTAAACCCTCAGGAAGAACATAGTTAGCTGGCAGCTTTTCCAATGAATGAATATGAGAAGTGGCATAAACAGAAAGAAAAGCAGCATAACTCTCATTTTTTTCAGACCGAAGCATCTGTATGTAAACTATCAGGAACTGCATGACTCTCATTTAGATTTGTAAATTTTTGTATGTAAAACTGACACGGGTGTTTTCTGCTGCACTTTGTGCAATAGGAAAAAGCCTCAATGTGTTTGAGGGAAAGCTAACGGGTTTTTGTTCTTTTTTAAATTTATTTCAAATGTTCATCAGTCCCATATATAAGACTATTTAAGCTTAACCTGCAAGTTGTGTTTTATATTAGTGAGATTTAACAGAATTTTTGCAATGGCTTGGGTTTCCTCCTGCTGTGAAAGTATTTTATAAAACTGAACACAAGGAAATGTTAAATGTTGTTAAAAGAAATCAGCATTTCCTTTCTTAAAGGATTCTGGGAAGATCCTGTCAAGCCAAAGGTGTATATTATTAAAAAAAATAAAAATCAGTCAGATGATCACTAAGTAATGTGGAAAAAACCTGAAAACCAAAATTATTCACTTTGCATTTCTTTAATTAAATTGGTTCAACAGGCCACATATCAATGTTCAGTAGTTGTCATGTTGGCTTTTTTTTTATTTCATTCAGAAACTTCTAAAGTGTTTTTTTACTGGGGGAAAGGGGGATATTTGAATGTTGTACATCTGCTTAAAATAATGTGAGCAATGGTAGCAAAGTATAAATTCTTACTATAGAAGACCAAAGAGGTGTTTGTCACTGCTCTGAAATAAGACTAATTATTTTATATTTTGGAATATAGGTGTTATAGGCCAAAATGTGTCCCCCATGGTAGGCACTCCAGCACCCGGAGCAAGTCCTTTTGGACAGCAGGTGAGTCATTTTTGCATTATTTATAAGGCTCTAAGACTCTGAATTAGTATTTAAATTAGCATTTAAACAACATCTGAGTTAAGACATGTAGGGCTGCACATAGCCTTCCCAGGGAGAACATAAACCAAGTGTACACCGATGTATTCAAAAACAGTTAATATTTAGAATCAGCTAATATCTTACACTCAGAATACAGCATTTCTTGGTTGAATTATTATGAGACTAATTACGTTCTGCCCAGTGGGATAACTTCTACAGACAGTGTTTTGTTTTGTTTTGTTTTCCTTCTACTAAACAAAGATGAGTTATTTCAACACAGTGTTAAAGTGCTGATAATTTAGGTTTTGCATGCTTGGGTGATGCAGGGAGGATGCTGTCCACTTTCTCAGCTGTTGATGAGTGTTTGCTCACGTATTTCACAAACTGACAAAGCAGATGTTCATTGGCAGTTCAGAATTTGTGAGTTTGGGTAACAGTGATGATCAGATGTTCCTTTCCAGTGATTAATTCAGCACATTTCCAGTTTTATTAACTAAATTTTTGCATTGTAAAAAGGAATGTGATTTTGGCTAGAGAGTGTAAAGAAACCCAGAAGTTGAGTGAGAAAGTAGTGAAGTGTGTACGTCATGACACTGAGTTATTCCAGACCACAGGATGTCTGTGCTAAGAGTTCTCAGTACTGCTACTTGATCACAGTGGTGGGAATTCTCTGGGACTGTTTTGGTTTTTGTTTTGTTTGTTTGGGTTTATTTGTGGTTTTTTTGGTGTGTGACTGTGATCTTTGCCTGGCAGCGATTAGCATTTATCCTGTGGAAGTATCCCAGTTCTCCAAGGATCAGGGTCAATTTGGATTAGGTATTTTGGAGGTAAACCCTACACTTCATAGACCACAGGGTTTGTGATCAAATTAGAGAAAACGTGAAATAAAAAGGAGACAAAAGGAGTAACTTAGGGTAATAGGACAGAGGAGAAATGGTGATAGTAATCAGAATATGTATATATAGACTAGAAATATGAGCAGTGTTGTCTGCTAAATATGTATATGTTGGTTTGAACTTCCTCTCTCTGTGCATCTCGGTGACCCCAACAGATAGCCCTGGCTGAAGGGGTTGTCTCCCAGGGAAATTCCCTTGTGCCTTTGCTCATAACCTGTTTTGAAGCTCCATTGTATGAGGATGCACAGATGTGAAGTGGCTTTTCCTGCAATTCCCTCAGCCGTGATCTCTCCATGGCTTTGTCGTTGCAGATCGGAATCCTCGGCCCGCCGGGACAGCAGGCCCCCCCTCCCTATCCCGGCCAGAGCCCCGCCACTCAGCCAGTCATGCAGCAGCCCACCACCCCCATGTTCGTCTCCCCTCCACCAAAGACACAGAGGCTTCTTCATTCTGAAGCCTACCTGAAATATATCGAGGGGCTCAGTGCTGAATCAAATAGTATTAGCAAGTGGGACCAGACCCTCGCAGGTAAGGCTTTTGATACAGAGTTGGGTGTTTCCAGGCAGAACACGCTTTATATCGAGGGGCTCAGTGCTGAATCAAATAGTATTAGCAAGTGGGACCAGACCCTCGCAGGTAAGGCTTTAGATACAGAGTTGGGTGTTTCCAGGCAGAACGCGCTTCTTTGTAACCCTTAATATTTTTTGCTTTTTGTGGAAAATGCTACATAAGTCTGCTGCTTACTCAGTGAAATGTACACACGCAAGTAATTGTTAAAAACAAATCAACAGACCAGAAATACGTATGTTATCAGCAGGCTAATTCCATTGATGTTGTATAAATCTAAGAATCAATTGTATGGGCTTAAATACAGGGATAAAAGTTACTCTGTAGAATTATATTTGCCTTTTTCTAGAAATATTGTGGTGAATATCAAAGCCAGTAGTTAACTGGACCTTTTCTTGACTTCCCAGCACGAAGACGAGATGTCCACTTATCAAAAGAACAAGAGAGCCGACTCCCTTCACACTGGTTGAAAAGCAAAGGGGCTCACACCACAATGGCCGATGCGTTATGGCGACTGCGAGACTTGATGCTACGAGACACCCTGAACATCCGCCAGGCATACAACATAGAAAATGTTTAGTTGCATAATTGCTTCTTTCTTTGATACCGGCATATAAGGAGTTTTGTGGAACAATAGCTGTTTTAGTTACTGGGTGGGGAGAGATAACCGACAATAATTTGTATTGCATTTTACTGTACATTGCAAGACCATTTTTATATAAGGACACTTTTAATAAGCATATTTCACTTTTTGTTATATTAAGTTGACTTTATCAAATACACGGATTTTTGCATATGTTTCCTTTGTTTGAAAGGCGATTTCATAATTGGTTAAGTGTAGTCAAGGATTCATCTTTCTTATACTTTATTGCTGAGAATCTGATGCCATTGTTTTTATATAAAATAAGAAAAAAAAAAAAAGAAAACAAAGTATTTACAGATTGGTACAGTGGAATGTGAAATTAGTCATAGTTTACATCTTAGAAGAATGTGTGTACATGTGTTTGTGTGTGCTAGCCACTTCCAGCAGAAATCTCGCTTGGATGTGAACAGGGAGGATCTCATAAAAGATGCTAAAGGTAAGGTGTGCGTTGAGGTTAGGGAAGAATGACATTTCTGGTCAATACCGAGGCAGCTGAGGGGGTCGCAGCAATCATGGAAGTGCTAAGATGGACGGGACAAGGGTGTCTTGACTGCTAATGTTGTCCAGTCCTGTCCAGTTATTTATTGTGTAGCCAAGGCCATTGCGATGCTAAATCAATAACAGAATACACGTGCTGGCGTGCCCTTAGAAGGTGAGATGTTTCATCTACTATGACCTGCTTTGGGGGTTCTGCGATGTCCTGAAGACCGCGCAGCGGGAAGGGGAAGCTTCATCCCTGAGCAGTGCTGTCTGCAGGTAGGGGAGGCAGGCAGAACTTCAAACCAGTTCAGGTTGTAGAAGGTAAGTTAGAGGAGAAGGAAAGCTGAGCTGTTTTGGTAGTGAAGGTAACCTGATGTTTTTAAATGCACGCATATTCTGTTAATGATTGGGCATTGTAAGACATTTTTGTATGCTTTCTTTAAGTGTATTGATTCACCTTAATGAAAGTTTCGCAACACAAAATCTGAGAGAAATTTGACACTTATATTAACTTTAAAGAAAAATACTGCTGTATGGTATGTGTAAGTTCAGCATACCTAGTATGTTGGAGAAATAGAGTACTTTCATTGCAGCCATCAGAGGGTTTAGGGCTTCTTTTCTTTTTTTTTTTTTTTTTTTTTAGCTAAGTAAGGTAGGTATAGACTCTTCTTGCCAAATTTCAAGGTTGTGACTGCCTTCTACTAAAGACTTACCTGTCCTCATAACTAACCAACCTTTTGGACTGCAAAGTTCTTTTTTTAGAGGTAAATCCTTTCATGTATTTAATTTTAGAAAAAGAATTAATACCTTTTGATTGCATTAAGTAACTGGGAAAGCTGTATAAATTTGAAAAAATTGTTGGCAGGAACATGGTCACTGCAACTCAGTCCAAAAGAACTAATTTACTGATAGACTTCATCTTACTGCTAGGGATGTTCATCATGTGGAAATGCTTTTTAAAGTCTAATAGTACAGAACGTTTTTATTTGAGTACATTTGGCAGAAGGTTAAATATTTTTCTTCAAATACTGGATATCTTGGGTTCTGTTCTGCTGATACAATTGGTGAGGGAAGTGACATGTGCAAGTATAAACTGGTATTTAATTTTACTGGCTAATTCCTCTCCCTCTCTGTTTTAAATCCTCCAGTCATTGCACAGAAAACCATGTAATTACAAATAGGCACTTAAGGACAGTTTAGGTCAGATGTGCAATGGATGTGAAGAAAATGGAGCTAAGCAACGTATAGGGAAACTACAATTTTGAACTATACAAGTAGCACACCTGTGGTACGGAAATTCTTTAGTGGCCTTTGTAAATGACCAAGTTTATTTAATAAAGTAGAAACCGAATAGTCTTAGACCACCCCCATATATACAATATCATCTTAAAATGAGTTTAAATTACCATAGGCTTTGCAATTTTTAGCCACAAAGATGGGACATTGAAGCGAATCAGGCAGCAAATCTTAGTTTTTGAGTATTTGGAACTATCATGGATTGTACTAATACACCACCAGATTCTCCGGCTTCTCAGCATTAACAAAAAATTACACCAAAGAACCTGGGATGGATTTTAGTTAAGTTATTGTTTTATTTATTTTCTTTTGAGGACTGGATGGGACTCCCTTTGGAGCCTGTATAACTCAGATGTTTAATTTATCTGAAGGTCAGTGGTGAGCAGACTGGCAGCACTGGCTCTCTCCTGCCCGAGCAGCTGAAGCCCGACTTCCACTGCTCTTCCCGGCCCAGGAGCAAGAGATTGGAAGTGCAAACAAAACCTGGGTCCTCCCGCAAGGCAGTGCAGAGCACTACCACTAAGCCACTGGGCTGGCCCTAATCAATTATTTTAAGCTTTGTTTATTTATTTCAAAATCATGTCTCTGTATATTGGAGGCATTTCAGTCAATTGCAGTAAAATTTAGGATATAATGGCTACAGTCTAGAATTCAAAACCAGCAAAAGAAACTGTTTTCTGACTCTGGTTTAAAAAAAAAAAAAAAAAAAAGACATGTCTGTCTGTCTTTCTCTTTCTCTCTCTTTGTGGGTGTTTGAACCCCTCGTTTGTTTTCCACAGCCATTCATTGTACTGGCGTAAACAAAACTTTCATATTAAAATAAAAGTATGTATGGGAAATGGTTGGCTTCTGTGAGAGTGGAAAGTAGATTAATCTAGGACCGATATTTTCATAAACCAGTTGGAGACGACTAATAATTATTTGTTCTCTTCTTCAGTCCTTCCCTTCCATGAGAAAATTTACTGTTTGTGTAAAAATTCAAAACGTTGATGTTGGTGACTTTCTTTTTTTTTTTTTCAGCATATGTTTTTGGACCTGGTTAATCCATGCTTGGCTTTTCATTAGATCTTGTACTCCTGAAGGTTAAGCTGCTAACCAGGTTTATAACATGTATGTACCATCACTTTGTTTACCTGAGTCTTTTTAATTTGAATAAAAATAGTTTGCAAAGTGTTTTGGATTAACCAGGTTTGAGTGTCCCATCAAGACTTCGGTTAGGATTTTATTTCAAGTAATTCTGGCTGTTGCTGATGCAGATTTTATCAAGTCCTTGGTACGTGCATGCTTGTGTGTGGGTAAAAAATCCTTTTTATATTGTCCTCTGTATTGCAAGATGTGCCTGGTAGTGAGAACAGTGAGGCTGAAAAATACGGTTGAAAATTGAGCCATAAAGAGCATGGACAGTAAATCTTGAAAAATACACGATGCATCGGGATCAAGCTGAGTGGAGATGATAAGATTCAGTCAGTCCCAGTTGCCCCCACATTAATTGCTTTGAAAATAAACAGCAAGCCTTAATTTCATACTGGAAGCTAACCTGGTTCAGGACTCTCTTTTATATAGCTGTATAATAAAGGAAATTAGAACAGTAATATGGAAAAAAAAGCATCTTTTACACAATAAAATTAAAATCCAGAATAGAAATTTTCTTTAATACCACAGACAGCAAGAAAAATTAAGTGGTATCAAGCTCTTGAGTCCCAAGGTGCCTCTGAAATATATTTTACAAAGAGCAATTTAAACAACCAGAAGAGATAGGATTATATTTAATTAACATGCACTCATGGCTTGGACCTGGGGGATAAACACTGCCTGTCATGCAGGCTGCCAGCTTTACAGAACTTCACCTTTACAAAATTGGATGGTGGATGGTGCAGTTGCACAGAGGAGACTAATTCTCATCATCCTCCACGTTGTGTTTGCTCTGTCTGAGACACTGAAAATCATCTGTAGATGAGAGATAGTTTCTTCCTGCACCAAGAGGGGTCAGAAATCCAGTGCAGAAGTCTGGCTGTGCTGATTATCTTCTGTTATCATGTGTCATCTGTATCGTGTGTTATTGGAGGCAGCAGGAGAGACACAAAAAGAAATGGAGAAGAATGCAGTGACTTGCCCAGCAGAACCAGCACCGGGTGGCTCAGCCCAGGTTAAGCGAAGCACGATGAAAGCCTTGGACAAAACCGGTGAAGGATGGTTGATCCTTCATGAAGTCTGTGCAACTGTCTCTACAGGGAGTGCCCAAATTCGGTTTCCATTGAATGTTTTTTGGGAGGACTATAATTAATCCTTGTGCTTGGTGCATCCAGTAACAATTTAGGGAAATCCCTCGGGACCAATCATCCCACCTGTGCCTGTTGCAGATTTTTGCACCTTTCTTGAAAGGAGCTGGGGCTGGCCATAACCAGAGTGCAGGTACAGTTCTGTATCTCTGTATGAAGTCTAAAGTGAAAGCTCACCTCCACTGAAGATAGTAAAAGTTTTGCTCCAGGGAAGAATTCACCAATACGTAACGGATGACTATTTTTTCCTTTTTCTGCTCCTGAAAAGCTGGGAAAAACTCTGCTGCAGCCCTGTGCCAGGGAGGAGTACAGGCTGGGAACATACACGCTTCCTTTACCAGAACTTTTCAGGAGTTCCCTGGCTCACCACAGATCTTTCAGCTGGCAGCATCCTTGGATGCACGCAGCAGGGAACCGATCAACCAACAGATCTGTTCTTTCCACAAAAATGGCAGTGAAATTGTCCCCTCTAATGCTGGAGTGGGAACAGCATTGCTCCTCCATAAGCATCACTCACTGTTTGTTGGAAGATGACTCTTCTGCTGCTGCTTTACCGAGTTGAACTTTTCCATGCTTGGTATCTATATTGGACTGACTTCTACAATTTGGAAAGCTTTCAGCAGAAATGCTTTGCTAATTCTCAGAATCTCCTGCAGCAAAGTGAACACATGAGACCGCTGCTCGTCGATGCCAAGCTGCGTTCTGGGCTGACACCAGATGAACTCCCTGAAGAAGGGACAGACGTGCTCAGCCCCAGAACTGGCAGGGGCTCAGCAGCGCCTAAAACGAAAGCCATGTTCCTGGCTCGCTCCCGCAGCGCGTAACAGCAGCAGCAGCAGCAGCGGTGCGTTCCCAGTGCTGGCCCCAGCTCTGAGCCAAAGGAGAGTTCTTGCTTCCTCCCTGTTGCCCACCACCGTAGGAGATGGATGGGGGGAGCTGGTGGATGGGAAGGAAATGGGGAGATGAGAGCCAAAGAGAAGATGGGAAAGAGATCGCTGGGGAAGGCAAAGAGCCCAGAACTAGGAATCAGCAGGGATAAAACTGAGAAACCAAATGAAGACCTTGGTTGTTGAAGCTTGGGTGTAGATTAAAATTGATAGTAAATCCCCAAGTGTGCCCAGTACTGGAATGGGCCGGCCACTGGGGCCTTTGGGCTACTCATTTCCAGTGTCAGCGAGAGACTGGCAAAATTGAAGAATGCTGAAGGATCAGCACTAGCAAACACATTGTGGAATGAATACAGTTCAGATTTCTAAATGTCAAAGCTGCATCTTCTGTCAACAGATCTATGTTGCCTGAAATGGTACGATGTCAGCTTGGAGAAGGATTTTATTTCTGCAGTGGTCACAGACAGAACTCCCTGACACCGGACTTCTTGTAAGCACCTGGAAGCACCTGAGATGATACCTTCCAGACACACCTGCTGCTCTTGGCTGCAAATGGGAAACAGTGCTGCAAAATAAGCAAGAGCTCTGAAGTGAAAAATTGGGCCTTGACTCACTGCTGTCTGTGAAACACTGTTACAGCAGGGCTTAGGGGAACCCACCAGCAGTTTTCACATCAGGCTCCCAAGTACTGAGAAGCAACAAGGACACGGGACTTTTCCTTAAAAAAAGCAAAGATGTTAAAAAACTTATTTGTTCTATGGAAACCAAGCACAAGGAAGTTCCAAAAAGCTCAAGAAGTGAAGGCAGATGAAGCTCAGCAATTTTCAAAATCTGGGGGTTTATTAATGCCTTATTCTTTAATGTATTGCTACAGTCGGGATTTACTTCAGAGCAATGATCTGTGACTGCAAAAAAGCTTATGCATGAGTTTCTGAATTTGGGCTCTACCCCGGAACCAAATTCAAAATCTAGGTTCTTGTTACTTCTCTCCAAGTAACCTGTTTGCTCTCCAGTCAAAATATGCAGCAGCACAGTCACATCTTTAATTCTTTGTCAGTTTTTTATATCTCCTGAAAACACAAAGCACTAGTCCTCCAGATTAGTCCTTGGAAGACACAACACAAAGTACAGTGATTACCCTCCGCCTGCAAGCTGAGTACCTGCACCAAAACATCTTCTGAACAGCCACTGTCTCTTTAGTTGATGAAAACTTACTTCTGTGGAAAAAGGCTGTTAGGAATTAGCACAGGAATGCAGGTGAGTATATGAACTCCCTCGGGTTTGTTTTTAGCCTGAAGAATTGGCTTCTTGTGGAACCCTCAGCATATACACATTACTATCAGAAATAAACCAATTGCATTAATATATGATCCTCACTGATTGAACTGCACCAGTCACCCCAACGCATAGTGACTGATGGGCTCCCAGCACCCAAGAGCTGGTGTCACTGTTGGGGAGGAAAAGCTGTCCAGGACTGAGCAGTTAGAGCTCTGTTGTCCTTCTCTGGGGAGACAAGCCCTGCAAACAGAATTCAGGCTCGCCAAGGCTGCCGTTGCACGTTCCTCTGAACTTGTGCCTGTCACCGAGTTAAATGCATCAGGCTTTTCCCCCAAAGCCCTCAGCTCAGTGCATTGTCAGAGTAGCAACTCTGGGCATTACAACCCTTGTAGGCAGCCGAGCCTGAACCCACGGCTGACTTTCCAAACAGTGAGGGCTGAGTAAACAGTGAGCAGTAAGCCTGTCCTCTTTTTATCTAGTTACAATTATGCCACATTGGAAAGAAAACAAATCAGATTCCAGAGCAGTTTCTGTCAGCACAAAGGAAATTAAAAATTACTATTTCCATTGTGCTGAGAGACTCTGTATGCAATATGTAACACTTCTTTGTGTCTCATCAAGCAAAGAAAAGCAGTAGCCAGGCTCTGTTTACTCAGTTTCGTTTAATTAAAAGTATTAAACAAACATTAAATAAGTGGCAGAGGCTTAAACACAATGAACTTTTCGTTATTGTATTTGACTTCAGTGCAAAATATTAAAAATATGAAGTAGATGGAAGAATAAAACTGCCAAAACCATCTGAGACTGTATTATGCAAACTTATGGATTACAGTTCATCTTGCAGAGACAAAATCTTCCCCTACCATCAACGTGTCAGTAATGCTTCTTTGGTATTAACAGAGTTGAAGCATCCAGGACCTTCCCCTTGAAATGTTCCAGCTAAAATTCATTTTTTTCCATCCTTGCCTGGTACTGTCTTTCAGATCGTTTCCTACGGTAGACATCATCTGCCAGAAAAAGATTTTTTAAGATTAGCATTTTCCAAGTGCAAAATAGTATTAAATGCGAGAAGCCTGTTATCTTTTTTAAACTTTTCAATCCAATTTTCTCTTGCAGACACTGACTGACAGGCAACTGAAAACTCAAGCCAGCACAAATCCTTATTACCACTTAAAAATAGCTCATGTTCTCCCTCCTATCCAGGCTAAAGTTCTTCCCATTAGTCCTAATGATATGTTTTTATAGCAAAACTAAGTTTCCAGTGTGATACAGTAATTTCTTGTCTGCTTTCCCATGAGGGTAATTAAAAGCACAAATGCCCAAATTGGCTGAAGCCAAAGGGAAATGAAATTACAGGCACAAGGTCAATACCTGAGGCCTGCCAGCATAGCTTCAGTATTTTACTTTTTTTTTATAAATAAACCACAGGAATAGAGCCACCTTCCATAGTCTTCCTAGTTGTTCTTCCTGCCTTCCTTGAATATCCACCACCAATAATATCTTTTGCTGACAAAAAATATGAGGTCTTGTACATTATCACTTTGCATAGATCATGGAGCGGTAATAAGGCTAAACTGCACAGCTATTGTTACTGTAGTACAGTATCCTCTAGGCATAGCAATTTTAATATTTTTTTTTTGCAGGAAAATAAGGCTCGAGCTGAAATATACTGGCTGCAATGGAGATGTTGTGCTTTAGTTTCTAACCTGACTTTATTACTATACAGGTACACCTCAGAAATATTAAACTGAAAAGCCACAACAAAGCCAAGCCTTCAGAAGTGTGCAGAGAAGCAATTTTGTTTGCAGTGAGTTTATCAGCTATGGTAATTGTATCAAGCTGTTTTGTTTTATTCTGCAGGAGATTCGGCTAGATTTCCCATGAAAATGAGAATATTCTCATATACAGTAGAGCTAATCCTTCTTCTGAAGTTAACAAAAATTTCTAGCGAGGATGATAATCATAGAACGTTTAGGTTGGAAAGGACCTTAATTGAGTTCCAACCCTGCCCTGGGCAGGGACACCTCCCACTAGACCAGGTTGCTCAAATGCCCATCCAGCCTGGCCTTGAACAATTCCAGGGATGGTTTGTTAAGTGGAAGAATGCCACATTAAAACGAAATGCTTTTAACTTCTAGAAACTAAGTGCCATTAGCTAAGTTCTCACGACTCATTTTCCTATTTCTTTTTCAATTTAAGAAAATCACGTTTCAGATGAACCCACACCTAGACTTGAATTCTGACAGTCCTGAGGAGTCTTTTTCAATGTGAGAAAACGTAGCTTAGTATTCTAAACTCAGTTTTGTTTGGTTTGGTTTTTTTGTGCCCCGTGTCTTCTGCTAGGGAGGCAGAATCTGGCCTGTCACACCCTGCACTAAAGGGAGGAGTGTTTGACTTGCTGATCATCTTGAAAATCCTCCAGGTGAGGACCCCCCACCATCAGACCCTGTTAATTTGTCGTTGTTAGGGGGGGGTGGGGGGGTGGAGAACGGGACTCCCTCCGTTGTGTTGACCGCTGGCAGGTGCTGTGGCTCCCGGTACGAGGTCAGAGCCGGGGCAGAGGGGGGGGGGGAAGCAGCGGTGCCTCAGCGGGGAGCAGGCCTCCCCCCGCGGCCCTCACTCACAGAAGGTCTCCTTGCCGATGCGGACGTTGATCATGAACCACTCCATCGCTCCCCCGAGGAGGAAGAAGAAGGGCAGGAACCTGTAAACGCCGAAGCGCTGCTTCCCAGGCACCAGCTGCAAGAGGCGCTTCACCCTCTTATTCACCAACATGACCGGGCCGGGATCGACGCCTTCAGCAGTTCGCCCGTGAGGAAGAAAACAGGGGGGAGGCGTGTGAGGGGCAGAACGGCACGTACAACGGCTCCCAGCGCCCCGCGGTCAAACCGCCTGTGGGAGAGCCCCAGACGCAGGGCTACAGCTTCCCGTATTCCCCGTTACACTGGCCGAGGGGGTGAGGTGAGAAGGGGGTCGCCCAGGCCCAGCTTCACCCCGCTCCCCGGCGGCTATGGCGGGCGGGCGACCATGGCGGCCCCTCGGCCTCGGCCTCGGCCCCCTCCTCCTCCCTCCCCCTCCCAGCCCGGCAGGGGGCCGCGTAGCCAATCAGTGCCTCGCCCAGCGCGCGACCCCGCCAGCGAAGGGGAGCCAGCCCTGGCCGTGCGCGGGCTGCCTCGAGGCTGCGGCGTCCGGCGGCACCATGGCGGCGGCGCTGAGGAGGGGCAGCGGCGCGGCCCCCCGGCTCCTCGCCGTGGCCGTCTCCTGCCAGAGCTGCCGCCCCAAAGCCAGCCAGTGCCCCGGGGATGGCGGCCACGGACAGCCCAGGGACCACCAGCCGGCGGCCACCGGCAGAGCCCGGCGCGGCGCCGATCCCGGTCCCGCCGCGGGCAGCCAGCCCCTCCCGGCCGAGGGAGCCGACACCAAGACCTACTTGTGGGCCAGGTACCACGAGATGAAAAAGCTGGTCTACGGTAAGGGCCGCCTCCGGACGCTGGGACTGCCACGTCCTGCCGGGCTTGGGCTTTTCCCCATTTTGGTTTTTTTTTACTCCTTTTTTTCTCCTCTCCTCTTTGCGTCTTGGTGTCTTTCCCCGCGCTGCAGAGCTGGGGATGTGCCCATTGCTGTGGCAGCTGCTGGGGTTAGAAGCCTTCTCCCTGGCAATGCCATCTGCACGCCTCCATTGCCCCCGGCCCTTGGAAACAGTTTTATTTCTGTTGAAATCTGGACCTGGTCTTCCTCTCCCCATCCTGGGCTTCCCTCTGTCAACATCCCTCAACTGGTCTCAGCGTTTTAGGACATACAGAGTGTGTGGGGTTCTTCAAAATTGCCTTCCCCCACACCACCCCAAAATGGCAAATGGTCTAAATGAAGGGCTGGCTGCATTTTTCTCTAATTTGCCATTGGTTGGCACACGGAAAGGTGGTTAGACTAGGAAAAATAGACAGTCATGTTTGCTGATGTGGTGAGGAGTCTGGTATCCAACTTGTACCTCACCATTGGCACAAGGGTGAAAGTGGAGGAGAGTGATGCTACAGCTGCTAGGATGTCTCCTGATCCTGAGCTCAGTTTGTGTAACAGATGCGAAACACCTTTTACGCGTGTGTGCATGTGTGTGCGTTTTTGCTCCTCTGACCAAGAATTTACCTGGCTCTGCCAGGTACGTTGATGTCTTGCTAAGTGAGAAAGCTCATGCCACTTGCCTAATCTGTTCATGCGTAAAGCAGGATTGTGGTCTTTCTGGCAGCAGCAGATCCCCACTGTGTTAAACTCTCCTAAAAATGTGAAAGAATAGCTTTCATGGCATAAGGGCAGGGCACTTTTTTCCTGCTGGTTTCTTGATTCTTGAAATGCTGAAGGTAAGCACTGTAGAGAGCCAGGGAGTATGACTGTGTCTGCTGCTAAATAGCTCTCCCTTAGCTTTTGTTTGTCTAAGGGTTTGGAGGACGGCAACCAGCCATAGGCATCTGGAAGAAATGTCTCACTGTTCTGAGACTGGCAAGTTCTGTCATTCGTTCCTCCCCCACCTTCCAGTACACAAGATTTGACATAAAATTTGAAGTCCTTCATGATGCACAGATGTAAAGGAATTGGCTGCTGAACAGTCGGGTGCTCAGCGTGCTGCATTCCAGCTTTTGCAGGATGCAAGCTCCTTTCCCTGAGCTGCTGAAGGCAGTACAGGGTGCTGACAGAGCACCATAGCTTCGTGTTAAGTCCCTGCTCCAAGACCGAGTCGTGGTTTTTGCCTTAAGGCTTGAAAGAAATTCTGACTTGCAAGGCTTGTACTGGTGTTTGGACCTTAATATCCCCAACAGCGTTTTTTTTTTTCTTTGCTTTTCCATAATGGTATTGAAACTGTAAATTAAGATAAGTTAATAGGCTGTGTCATGGTCTCTTGGGAAAATGCTCACTTTACTATGGACAGATTGTGAAGTTTGTATTGACATAGTTACACTTTGCTGGGATGCAAGAGATACAGTTGTCACTGAGGATGGAAAACTAATCAGCAGGACTAAGTGCAAAATGAAGTTAGGTGAAGTAGCCCCTGTGTTAGAGAGCAGACTTTTTACAAACCTTCAGGTAACTGTTAGACGTGTTAAGAAGGCCCTTATTTGTTTAAAGAATAGCTCCCCAAACCAAAATTTCAAGACTGTGCTGTTATTCAAGTCTTGTCAAGAAAAAGCATAAACAAAGTTGGTCCATGTTGGTTTTAATTGTTGCTTTGGACAATTAAACTGAGTTGTGCAAAATGTGACATCAGTCTGTTCCTTTGTTCTTGATTTCTAACTGATGTAAAAGTGAATATTGGGTTATGGATTTGAAAATCCATTGTCACATCTCAATACTCATCAACAACTGAGTTTGAGAACACTCTTGTGGTACCACCTTCTCCTCCTTCTCTGAAACTCCACCTTTGTGGAGTCCTTGGTCCTATATTGTCAGTTATTGCTATTGGTTTTGGAGAGAGGTCTCTGCCAGGAGAATTTACTGTGTGTTTTCAAACCAGCTCTTGCTTAGGACCTGATTTATAGAGCAATATTGCGTTTTTGTATAGAGGGGACTCCAGTGATAAATGCAGACCAAGTTGGACAAGGCAGGATGTGTAGGGTGAGAGCTTCTGTGCAGTAAAGCTCAGTGGTAGTATTGGTTTGGTGGCCGGAGCCCAGGCACCAGAAATTCTCACCTTTGTAGAAACACATCTGTGTTCTGCCAGGCTTGAGTGTGGTAATACAAACAACATTTTATTACCTGTAAGAATTCGAGGCTACTGCTTCTACTTAATGTGAGGTTTTTTTCCTCTGCCAAAAGGAAAAGTATAATTGCATTTGTCAGAGTGGTGGTGTTGAGTGAGATTTGCTGTATTTTGGTTTGATGCCATCTGAAGTGTCAGGGAAGGCAATGTGCTCTCCCAGTAAGCAGCGTCTGGAAGTCTTGCACTCTGTGAAACATCCAATCCTGAAACTCAATTAAACTGGCAAGCATGTGAGGATTTGGCTGTAAATAAACGTGTATGTTTTTTCCTAGATCTTTCAAACTTGTAAACATAGCTATAATAAATCAGCTTTCCAAAGGAACCTTTAAAATAACTATAAAGTAACTTCTTGCCTCTGCCTCACAAGCTTGAGCGTGGTTAAATGTGAGAACTACTGAAAGTTTGCAGATAACAAGAACTTGGTTAGGCATTGATAACACAGAGGAGGTAGCTCAGAGGTAGTCCTTGGTCTTTTTAGTTTGTGTGGAACAAGAGATACCTTTGTATCTAAATAACTTGATGCAGTCAGCAGCACATGTCCATTGTGTCTGGAAATGGGAAAGCAGGTGACAGCCCTGTGTGATCACTGCATGGGTGATTCTGGTGTGGTGCACAGGTGGCTTTTTGCAATCCAGCACATTTTGATTCTGCTTGTGTCACTAATCTCAAGCAGACACAAGGATTTAAGGTCTCATTCTTTATCAAACCAGGAAACGAGTCTAGTGCTATGATAATAAATGCCCTGCAAATTCCATAGGAAGTGTGCTTGTTTCATGAGTTGTGGCATCTTCAGACTGAGCTGGGACTGAAAATGACAGTTAACAGCCAGAACTGGAAATGTGGCCAGTTATGTTAACTTCCAAATTCCACTTTCCTAAATATTAAGGTTTTTTTCTTGTAAAGAGGTGCCTTTGTGCATATTAAAAAAATGTTGTTTTGGAAAGAAATGGTATTTTTTAATATTGCTTTTGATTTGTGTCCATTTCATTGGTGAGAAATCAAAAAATATTGAGGTATAATGGCATAAGTTCAAGACTATACTCCAGAGTAATTTTCAGCACTTTTTAAACAGTTCCTCTGTCATTTAATGCTCTTTAAGTACTATTTCCCTCTCCATACCATCATGTTAGAGGCATCTACTTCTCCTGGTTAGGGTGCTTTGCAGAAATTGCTGTGAAATGGTACAAAACAACACTTCGAAAGGATAAAGAGGTGCTTGGAAGGGAGGAAAAATTGGCAGTTTGTCTTAAGAAAGCAAGTCAGTGTGAGCAAAGGGAACTTTTTGATTCTTGAAGAACGTGGAGGATGGTGGCCATCTGCTTTTCAGTATTGCTCTTTTCCCTGCTAGTCTTACAAAGAAGTTAGGACAGATGTCTGCTGTATTGGACCTCTGGGCGTACAAAAGGTGTGAGAGGTGGGTAGGTGGGTGCGAGCTGCCTGTTTTATGTATTAATCTTCACTAACATGCTGGGTCGGGGGCTGAGAGAGAAGGAGCAATTCCTGCGTGCTGCCGTTGGTACCCCCGGGAGCTCAGAGAAGCACAGAACGTGCTTGGCACCTCCTGACCAGAGCGTTTTTCACATCAGAAGGGGCCATATGGTGTCTTGGCGTCTCTAACGGTTGTTCGCAGTTAATTACCTGCTTTTGTTTCCATCTCTGCTGTCATGTCGGGGATTGAGTGTTACTGCTTTCTAACAATGTGGGCTATTGCCTGGGAAGAGACGCTTGTGCTGTCATGAAGATATTCCAATTTAAGCAGCTGTTCAGAGCCTCATGGTAGTAAAATGAAGGAGATTATGTGTGTTTACCTTTGCATTTACACCCAGGTGTAAAAAATTCATGAGATCAAACACGCTTTCTTGTGGTCTGCCTTTGTTGCTGAGTTTCATCATATGCAATGGATATGCAGACACTTCCTTTAAAACCATCAGAGTTGCAAACCAGAGCAAATAGTGCAAGTATGCAGATTCCAGGGGTTTGTATCTATTGCAAGAGCTGGTTTTTCCCCACTGTCCTCAAATGTACACACGCCGGTTCTCCCTTAGATCATACTTCCTGGGTGAAGTGCTGAGTAGACAGTGACTAACTGTGATATTGTCTCCCTTTCCAGTTAGAACTCAGATGGAAAGATTAGTTGGGATTATAATTCTTTTTAAATAACCAAAACTGCTTTTTTTTTTTTTCTTTTTTTTTTTTCTTTTCTTCTTGCTGTAATTTATCATATCTGTCCTGCAATCTATTTCAGTGTCTTGGCAGAGG
>NW_015091179.1:1350972-1381386 GCF_001431845.1 Calidris pugnax | reverse complement strand
AGCGAAGGGGAGCCAGCCCTGGCCGTGCGCGGGCTGCCTCGAGGCTGCGGCGTCCGGCGGCACCATGGCGGCGGCGCTGAGGAGGGGCAGCGGCGCGGCCCCCCGGCTCCTCGCCGTGGCCGTCTCCTGCCAGAGCTGCCGCCCCAAAGCCAGCCAGTGCCCCGGGGATGGCGGCCACGGACAGCCCAGGGACCACCAGCCGGCGGCCACCGGCAGAGCCCGGCGCGGCGCCGATCCCGGTCCCGCCGCGGGCAGCCAGCCCCTCCCGGCCGAGGGAGCCGACACCAAGACCTACTTGTGGGCCAGGTACCACGAGATGAAAAAGCTGGTCTACGGTAAGGGCCGCCTCCGGACGCTGGGACTGCCACGTCCTGCCGGGCTTGGGCTTTTCCCCATTTTGGTTTTTTTTTACTCCTTTTTTTCTCCTCTCCTCTTTGCGTCTTGGTGTCTTTCCCCGCGCTGCAGAGCTGGGGATGTGCCCATTGCTGTGGCAGCTGCTGGGGTTAGAAGCCTTCTCCCTGGCAATGCCATCTGCACGCCTCCATTGCCCCCGGCCCTTGGAAACAGTTTTATTTCTGTTGAAATCTGGACCTGGTCTTCCTCTCCCCATCCTGGGCTTCCCTCTGTCAACATCCCTCAACTGGTCTCAGCGTTTTAGGACATACAGAGTGTGTGGGGTTCTTCAAAATTGCCTTCCCCCACACCACCCCAAAATGGCAAATGGTCTAAATGAAGGGCTGGCTGCATTTTTCTCTAATTTGCCATTGGTTGGCACACGGAAAGGTGGTTAGACTAGGAAAAATAGACAGTCATGTTCACTGATGTGGTGAGGAGTCTGGTATCCAACTTGTACCTCACCATTGGCACAAGGGTGAAAGTGGAGGAGAGTGATGCTACAGCTGCTAGGATGTCTCCTGATCCTGAGCTCAGTTTGTGTTACAGATGCGAAGCACCTTTTACGCGTGTGTGCATGTGTGTGTGTTTTTGCTCCTCTGACCAAGAATTTACCTGGCTCTGCCAGGTACGTTGATGTCTTGCTAAGTGAGAAAGCTCATGCCACTTGCCTAATCTGTTCATGCGTAAAGCAGGATTGTGGTCTTTCTGGCAGCAGCAGATCCCCACTGTGTTAAACTCTCCTAAAAATGTGAAAGAATAGCTTTCATGGCATAAGGGCAGGGCACTTTTTTCCTGCTGGTTTCTTGATTCTTGAAATGCTGAAGGTAAGCACTGTAGAGAGCCAGGGAGTATGACTGTGTCTGCTGCTAAATAGCTCTCCCTTAGCTTTTGTTTGTCTAAGGGTTTGGAGGACGGCAACCAGCCATAGGCATCTGGAAGAAATGTCTCACTGTTCTGAGACTGGCAAGTTCTGTCATTCGTTCCTCCCCCACCTTCCAGTACACAAGATTTGACATAAAATTTGAAGTCCTTCATGATGCACAGATGTAAAGGAATTGGCTGCTGAACAGTCGGGTGCTCAGCGTGCTGCATTCCAGCTTTTGCAGGATGCAAGCTCCTTTCCCTGAGCTGCTGAAGGCAGTACAGGGTGCTGACAGAGCACCATAGCTTCGTGTTAAGTCCCTGCTCCAAGACCGAGTCGTGGTTTTTGCCTTAAGGCTTGAAAGAAATTCTGACTTGCAAGGCTTGTACTGGTGTTTGGACCTTAATATCCCCAACAGCGTTTTTTTTTTCTTTGCTTTTCCATAATGGTATTGAAACTGTAAATTAAGATAAGTTAATAGGCTGTGTCATGGTCTCTTGGGAAAATGCTCACTTTACTATGGACAGATTGTGAAGTTTGTATTGACATAGTTACACTTTGCTGGGATGCAAGAGATACAGTTGTCACTGAGGATGGAAAACTAATCAGCAGGACTAAGTGCAAAATGAAGTTAGGTGAAGTAGCCCCTGTGTTAGAGAGCAGACTTTTTACAAACCTTCAGGTAACTGTTAGACGTGTTAAGAAGGCCCTTATTTGTTTAAAGAATAGCTCCCCAAACCAAAATTTCAAGACTGTGCTGTTATTCAAGTCTTGTCAAGAAAAAGCATAAACAAAGTTGGTCCATGTTGGTTTTAATTGTTGCTTTGGACAATTAAACTGAGTTGTGCAAAATGTGACATCAGTCTGTTCCTTTGTTCTTGATTTCTAACTGATGTAAAAGTGAATATTGGGTTATGGATTTGAAAATCCATTGTCACATCTCAATACTCATCAACAACTGAGTTTGAGAACACTCTTGTGGTACCACCTTCTCCTCCTTCTCTGAAACTCCACCTTTGTGGAGTCCTTGGTCCTATATTGTCAGTTATTGCTATTGGTTTTGGAGAGAGGTCTCTGCCAGGAGAATTTACTGTGTGTTTTCAAACCAGCTCTTGCTTAGGACCTGATTTATAGAGCAATATTGCGTTTTTGTATAGAGGGGACTCCAGTGATAAATGCAGACCAAGTTGGACAAGGCAGGATGTGTAGGGTGAGAGCTTCTGTGCAGTAAAGCTCAGTGGTAGTATTGGTTTGGTGGCCGGAGCCCAGGCACCAGAAATTCTCACCTTTGTAGAAACACATCTGTGTTCTGCCAGGCTTGAGTGTGGTAATACAAACAACATTTTATTACCTGTAAGAATTCGAGGCTACTGCTTCTACTTAATGTGAGGTTTTTTTCCTCTGCCAAAAGGAAAAGTATAATTGCATTTGTCAGAGTGGTGGTGTTGAGTGAGATTTGCTGTATTTTGGTTTGATGCCATCTGAAGTGTCAGGGAAGGCAATGTGCTCTCCCAGTAAGCAGCGTCTGGAAGTCTTGCACTCTGTGAAACATCCAATCCTGAAACTCAATTAAACTGGCAAGCATGTGAGGATTTGGCTGTAAATAAACGTGTATGTTTTTTCCTAGATCTTTCAAACTTGTAAACATAGCTATAATAAATCAGCTTTCCAAAGGAACCTTTAAAATAACTATAAAGTAACTTCTTGCCTCTGCCTCACAAGCTTGAGCGTGGTTAAATGTGAGAACTACTGAAAGTTTGCAGATAACAAGAACTTGGTTAGGCATTGATAACACAGAGGAGGTAGCTCAGAGGTAGTCCTTGGTCTTTTTAGTTTGTGTGGAACAAGAGATACCTTTGTATCTAAATAACTTGATGCAGTCAGCAGCACATGTCCATTGTGTCTGGAAATGGGAAAGCAGGTGACAGCCCTGTGTGATCACTGCATGGGTGATTCTGGTGTGGTGCACAGGTGGCTTTTTGCAATCCAGCACATTTTGATTCTGCTTGTGTCACTAATCTCAAGCAGACACAAGGATTTAAGGTCTCATTCTTTATCAAACCAGGAAACGAGTCTAGTGCTATGATAATAAATGCCCTGCAAATTCCATAGGAAGTGTGATCTTCAGATTGAGCTGGGACTGAAAATGACAGTTATCAGCCAGAACTGGAAGAGTGACCAGTTATGTTAACTTCCAAATTCCACTTTCCTAAATATTAAGGTGGGGTTTTTTTTGTGAGGAGGTGCCTTTGTGCATATAATCCAAATTCCACTTTCCTAAATATTAAGGTTTTTTTCTTGTAAAGAGGTGCCTTTGTGCATATTAAAAAAATGTTGTTTTGGAAAGAAATGGTATTTTTTAATATTGCTTTTGATTTGTGTCCATTTCATTGGTGAGAAATCAAAAAATATTGAGGTATAATGGCATAAGTTCAAGACTATACTCCAGAGTAATTTTCAGCACTTTTTAAACAGTTCCTCTGTCATTTAATGCTCTTTAAGTACTATTTCCCTCTCCATACCATCATGTTAGAGGCATCTACTTCGTCTGGTTAGGGTGCTTTGCAGAAGTTGCTGTGAAATGGTACATAACAACAGTTTAAAAGGATAAAGAGGTGCTTGGAAGGGAGGAAAAATTGGCAGTTTGTCTTAAGAAAGCAAGTCAGTGTGAGCAAAGGGAACTTTTTGATTCTTGAAGAACGTGGAGGATGGTGGCCATCTGCTTTTCAGTATTGCTCTTTTCCCTGCTAGTCTTACAAAGAAGTTAGGACAGATGTCTGCTGTACTGGACCTCTGGGTGTACAAAAGGTGTGAGAGGTGGGTAGGTGGGTGCGAGCTGCCCGTTTTATGTATTAATCTTCACTAACATGCTGGGTCGGGGGCTGAGAGAGAAGGAGCAATTCCTGCGTGCTGCCGTTGGTACCCCCGGGAGCTCAGAAAAGCACAGAACGTGCTTGGCACCTCCTGACCAGAGCGTTTTTCACATCAGAAGGGGCCATATGGTGTCTTGGCGTCTCTAACGGTTGTTCGCAGTTAATTACCTGCTTTTGTTTCCATCTCTGCTGTCATGTCGGGGATTGAGTGTTACTGCTTTCTAACAATGTGGGCTATTGCCTGGGAAGAGACGCTTGTGCTGTCATGAAGATATTCCAATTTAAGCAGCTGTTCAGAGCCTCATGGTAGTAAAATGAAGGAGATTATGTGTGTTTACCTTTGCATTTACACCCAGGTGTAAAAAATTCATGAGATCAAACACGCTTTCTTGTGGTCTGCCTTTGTTGCTGAGTTTCATCATATGCAATGGATATGCAGACACTTCCTTTAAAACCATCAGAGTTGCAAACCAGAGCAAATAGTGCAAGTATGCAGATTCCAGGGGTTTGTATCTATTGCAAGAGCTGGTTTTTCCCCACTGTCCTCAAATGTACACACGCCGGTTCTCCCTTAGATCATACTTCCTGGGTGAAGTGCTGAGTAGACAGTGACTAACTGTGATATTGTCTCCCTTTCCAGTTAGAACTCAGATGGAAAGATTAGTTGGGGTTATCATTCTTTTTAAATAACCAAAACTGCTTTTTTTTTTTTCTTTTTTTTTCTTTTCTTCTTGCTGTAATTTATCATATCTGTCCTGCAATCTATTTCGGTGTCTTGGCAGAGGAAAAGCAAAAGCTGTCGTTCTTGAAAAATGGCTTCTTCATGGGCTTCTGGAGGGTGTCATCTCTTTGTTTGACTCGACGATTGCCATACAAACTGAGGCAAAAATCCCTGGCAGATTACCTGCTGAATGTCAGCAGCGCCCAAGTCCAGAGCCCAGGACTTATTTAAGCACTCAGAATTTGTAACCTCTCAGGTGATTATCTTTAAAGAAAAAAACAAAACAAATAACAAGCCAAAACAAAAAAGCAAAGCAAACTAACCAAACAAACCCCTAAACTTCTTGAAACCTGGCTCACTAAGCCAGGCATGTTTGGGCTGTTGTATTGAAACAGATCTTGCATGTGTTCCCAGCCTCTGCTATGATATTGTAACTTAGTGTGTGCAACACCTTCCTTCCAGCCGGTCAGAGTTTTCCAACAGAAGAAAGCTGTGATTTTTTTTTTTTTTAACCTGGGGAGAGACTGTGTGATCATTAAGAGGAGACTGACACCAATTGCTCTATTGAGGAGGGTGCTGCAAATAGACATTTACACTGAGTTAAACATGCAGCAAGAGTCTCTGGACTGAAACCCAGAGCTTTTTCCTTCTCTCTAGGAGATCAGTGACTTTGAAACTTCTGTAAATTTAGGATGGAGGATGATATCATGGAAAGAGCAAGCTGTCAGCAAGCTGCTGCAAGTTTGATGTGGTTACAATGATGTGCAATAGGAAACACAGCACGATGATGTGCGGTGCTCCGGGAAGTGTGCGTAGGGAACACGTTATGTGTGAGGCAATGGTGATGAAGCGTTTTGGCCAGTGTATGCATCTTTCTTCGTCCCTTATGAGGCAAGAGAGGACATGCTGTGTAAGTTAGTGACAAAATGCCTGAATAGGGTGGAATGAGCTGGGCAGGAGGCTGTCAGAGGACAGCAGAGAGGCTCTGTATGACTGAGGCTGGCAGGGAGGAGTATGACTTCATCCAGTGGGTCTAAATATACTTCATAAATCATACTGTGTGGCACAGATACTGCTTATGCTTCTGATCACAGATAAGACTCGCTTCCTGTGCTTGGCAAATCTCAAACTACCCTTGATACAAAACCATTCCGCTACTGCTCCCTTAGTTTTTCCTGATTGTGTTGTTGCAAAAGTTGTGGCAAGCATATGTTGTTGAACCTAGATGGGTTGTCTTCTGTGAAAGGAGAGATGGGGTTCAGGCAATGATATTTTGCACTGCTCTCAGGCTATCAAAATGCATTTTCATAAGTCTGTTAGCAAAGGGTGAATGTTGGAAAAGCTTGACCTCTCTGTAGGGATACAGTAGCGGCAAATGATGTGCATTTGTCATTAGAAAAGAAAATAAAAGGAATGCTTTCATTAGGAGAGGAAAGCACTGCATATTTGCACTGTGATGTGATTAGGGTTGTGTCATTTTCTTTTTGAGGAAGAAAAATAACACGCTGCAAATCCCAGTGTATGCTTAGAAAAGGATCTTCCCACAATTTGCCTGGAGGTAAGGGCAGGAAGCGGAGCTATGTTCATGGTGCAGAGAGCATTTATGATGAGAGGATGAAAGTTGCAATCATCTGGATCCTATTTACATTTCCCATCTTTTATAATCCCAGTGGAAAGTACTCTGATTGCATCCACCCTCTTCAGCCTCTTCCAGGAACTTTGCCACCAGCAGAGTCACTGAAAGAGGGCTCTTGTTCTTGCTGTGTAGCCAGTTAAGTCAGCCCTTCTACCTTAAAATACTGCTTTCTTTTCTAGTAGTTCCTCTCTAGTTGACCTGGTGAAATGCATTTGAAGGCCAAAGGAAAGTGAGTTAGGAGAGAGGAATGGTTATGTTTTGTAATGAGTCTCTCCCCTGAAAAATAAATGTCACCTCTTTGGATCAGTGCTTACAAATGTACTTTGGACTTTTACCTAAATTCTGTAATTGTTCCAGGCAAAATCTTTATTGGGAATGGCTGGTGTCTCTAATAATATTTCTTTTGTTCTAGATTCAGATGAAACTTGATTTTATAGCAAGGAAGCTCTAAAGAACTGTCACAGGTTAAGGTAGGAAGGGAAAAAAACATCCTACCCACTGATGCTGTGTAGGATCTGGAAAATGTCTGCACTTTTCCTATCATTAAAAGGGAAAATTACCTATCTTTAAGGAGGGAGGAAATGTCTCCTTCCCCTCTCTGTCCCCCCGTGTGGATGTGACCAGGCAACCTACTACGGGGAACTATTTTTATTGCTCTTTCTCTTCTTGCAATGGACAGTTCTTGTGGAGCGGGAAACCTGGGGAGGGTCTGTTCCTGTCTCTCCCATTGTAGTGCAGCTAAAGCTCTCTGCTCTCCCGACTGGCTCTGAAAAGGGATATAGGGGTACTTCAGCTGCTACGTCACTTAACCCCCATTTTCCCAGTGGTCTGGGGACCAAAGTGTTATTCACAAGCATCTTGCACAGTAACCTTGTTTTGAAGATAAAAAACACATGCAAGGACTGAGCTGTTTCCACAGCTGTTTATCAGAGGAAAGCAGATAACTTGTTGCTGCATTAAGCACTCCAAGAGCAGAGCTTAATGTCTTGGCTTTTTTTGTGGTTTTTTTTTTACATTGTGTTGATGTTTGTACAAAATCTTGTTTTATCCTACTGATTAATAATAATATTAAAAGTCCTAATGATACCTGTGGGATTGCTCTGTGAAGTCTGGCTGCTTCTGAGCAGAAAAAAATGCCAAAAGGCAAACGTTAAAATTTCTCACTTCAAATAATCTAGATTTCTCAGAGAAGAGAGTTAGCCTGTTGCCTTGCTCGAGTTTTAAGTGAGTGGCACATGTTTTTCTGGTGATTTATTACAACTACCCTTCATGCTGGTGAGTCTGCTGAAAATGTGGCTGCTGTGAGCTAGAAACCTGACACTTCAAAATCTCTGGTCTGCTTTGCTTCATGTAGGCCAGAGACCCGAGGACATTGTTTTGGGGCTTCCTGACACAAAAGGTCAGTTTAACTGTGCAAGTGGTTAGCATCATCGCCAGACGCAGCCAGAGGTTTCACAGAGTGTTTTTTCACAGGGAGGATTGTTTGAGTTGGGTTAAGGGCAGCAGCCTTCGGCAGCTGCACTGTGCTCCTTTGCTGCTGCTGTGTCGTACTTCCAGCTGCTGTCAGGCCCAGAGCGAAAAGTTGAAATTTCAGTGAGCCTCTCAGTTTCTTTAACCTCTCCCCTTTCCCTTCTCTTAGATCTCCTTCCACCAGGAGTCTGCAATCTCCTCAACCCGGCCGCTATCTACGCTAACAACGAGATCAGTCTGGGAGATGTTGAGATATATGGCTTTGACTATGATTACACGTTAGCGCAGTATTCTAATTTGCTACACTCTATGATTTTCAACACCGCCAGAGACATCCTAATAGAACAATTCAAGGTAATGATGTACTAAGAATTTCCACTCAATTAAGCTTACTGCTGTCTTGGCGACACCCCAGACGTGCTTGCAAAATGCCACGTTGTACTCATGTGTCAATTACTTGTTTTATTGAGATAAATTTCATGTTTCACAATCTTTGATTGCAGAAAGCTTTGTCTCTATGTGGAATTAATTTCCTTTGAGACAATTTACCATGTTCTACATTCCTGAGGTTTTATAAATATGGAGCAGGAACCTTAGTCTAGAAAGGTCTGGTCTGTTTTACGTAACTATGGAAATAATGCCTACAGAATTGCTGGTTTGAGGTACGGGTGGTGGATAAATGTGAACCATAGGCCCATACTGAACCATATGGGACTTGACACATCCAAGTCAGTGTGGACGATGCTGTATAGCATGTTCAGTAATGGATACCCTGTTTGCAATAGGTGACTGGTCTGTGCATTTTCTTCTTGTCACGTTTTTCTTTTTAGAGGGACTCTGCAGTGCCGTTGCTTTCCCAAATACATGCATTGAATTGAGCTTACCAGAAGTGTCCTCGCTGCCCGAGTGAATCTGTTACATTTTCACTAGTGTCCCTTACATGAGAGAAACTAGTTTTGGGGATCCTGATCTCTTATGTCTTTCTGCAGTCATCCATTTACTTTGTTGAAGGGGCAAAATTAAGTGCACCTGTTCCTTGTTCAGTTTGTCCCCGGGGTGAGACAACTAATAGGACTAAGCCAGCTCAACAGGTGAAATGATTTTGTTGATAAGCCAATGCTTATGCCTCTAATGATGTTTCTGTCTACCTTGCCAGTATCCAGAAGGGCTTGGGAAGTATGACTACATTCCAGGGTTTGCCATACGTGGACTTCACTATGATGTACAAAAGGTAAGCTGTACAAAGTTCAGTCTCCTGGGCTTTGTCTTCCATTGTGTTATGTTTTTAGTGGAAATACTTTCTGTCATTGCTTACAATAACATCGATCACCAAACCGTTAGTGAAGTATGTAGTCTGGGTGGCCATGCTTTTCATTGTGTGCGTCCTCCTTCCTTTTAAACTTTCGAAGGGAATGATGTCTTTTGTGTTTGCATAGCCTCTAGCAGAATGGGACATTCTAGCAAAGACCTCTGGTAAACATCCTTGCCAATTTAAAAGTCATTTAATTCCACAACCTAATTAATAGAAAACTCAGCTTGTTTGTGTGATCATTTCTGTCTTTCAGGAAATTTAAACAACAAACTTCAATCCTGCATCTACAAGTACTTGCCAGGAGCAGAAGCATTATGTCTTACTCTAATAATAGAAATGACTTGTCAGGAGAATGCTTTAGGAAGCCTTCCCCACCCCCCACCCCGAATAATAGGACTGCCTGGAAAAAGATCCAAGCTACTTGAGATGCATGCTTCTTAGGAGCACAGGCAAGCAAAGTGCAAGCATTATTAGCTTTAACCCTTTTCAGTATTTTGGACCGATTCCCTGAAAGCCTGATGCCCAGTGATGTAATGCCGGCTGCTGCAGCCATGCAGTCAGGTGGGAGCACAGCAGGGAAAGTTGCTTCACTGTAGTAACTTTTCTTATGCTAAGCTTTGAGCAAATTCAGGGAAGCAGGCAGCACAGGCTGGAGAGTGTGTGTTGTTCTCCAGCAGTGGGGAAAAAAAAAAAAAAAAGAGAATGAAGAAGAAAACTATATAGAGTTTTCTTGCGTCTTTTGTCATAACTGAGGTGACAGCATGGCAGCACAGTGCTTGTGTCTCTGACTTCACAAAGTAAGAATTATATCTGTGAGAAACTGAAGTTTCTTTCTCTATTTAAATCTTTGGCAGATATATCAGAGGATATATCAAAGGATATATCAGAGGTGACTTGCCTTGCTATCTTTGGCAGATATATCAGAGGATATATCAGAGGTGACTTGCCTTGCCGAGCATAGGGCCCTGTGAGTGAGTAGTGGTGAGAACTCTCTTTTCTCAGGATCAGTTTGCAAAACACATGAAAAATGGGGTAGTGCCTGTCCAAGTAAATCTTTCAGTGTATTTGCCTGCACTCCTCACGAACTAGTGAGAGGTCTGCCCACGGTGTAACAAGCTGCACTGATATGGTATCATGATAAAAGAAAGTGCCTGAAGATTGTGAATGCTCCGTGGAATCAAAAATAGTTTGATGCTGTGTCCTTATTTGAGTTGCAGAGCAATGTGAGTTAAGTGTGAGGCTGCTTTCTGTGCCCTGAGAACTTGGGTTACGGCTTCGGAATGATGGATGGAGGAGAAGGGATGACTCACAAATAGAGAAGTGTGATACAAAAAAAATCTCTAATATTACCAGCTTGGTGTGCTCATGAACATCTTTGCTTAAATGTCTGTTGGGGAGTGATGGAGAGGAGAGCTCTTGTATAATGAAAATGACTGGGTGCAGCTGCGCTCTGAACCAAAACTTGTCCGCTTAGTTCTGCTTAAGATAAATGTGACAAGAAATAGATCTCTTGTGCACACAAAGCTCCTTTGGAATGTGTGTGCTTTTGGAAGGGAGATAAGAAGAGACTGTCTGAGTCACAGAAGCATTATTCTCTCAATTTTTCAACTGTATCCCTGTCCACAAACTTTGGAGTGTAGCAGACAGTGGTATTTCAGCTCATAGAAAGATGATCTTTTGCCAGAGAGGCCAAAAAAAAAAAAAGTCACAATATGAATAAGTGTATGTAAAAGTGGCTGGGGAGTAAGTGCAGCTCAAAGTACATTGATGTGGGATGTTTATATTGAATTTTATTTCCTAAATGTCATTTGTGTGGAACTTGAAACTTAAATAAGGTTTCATTGTAAACCTACTCAATTCTCAGAGTAAATGTCTATCCTTTATCGCAGAGTCTTCTGATGAAGATCGATGCTTTCCATTATGTCCAGCTGGGGACGGCATATAGGTCTGTTGGTTCTGAAAATCATTTTCTAAATGCCCATATATGCAAAGGTGGATTAATAAATCTGAGTGTATGTTCATGGCATTTTTTTTTTTCTGAGCAGAGCACAGTCTTGTCTGGCTTATCCTGTTGGCACTTGCTTCAGGTGCTTACCTGGCACATAATTGCAGGGAGTTACTTTTCTCAAGCTTTCAAGCCAGGTGTGGGTGGGAAGACCTGGAGCTTTTTGTAGTGGTTAATGACACAGCTGGTCACGTACTCTGTGTGATGTCTGAGTTGCAGCTGCAGTGTATCTGGGTTAATGTCTGTGAGCAAACAGTGCAACTAGGAAAGGACTCCTCTATATATGGTCCACGTACAGGCCTGTCTTCTCCAGGCAGGAGTATATCCCAGCAGAGGTCTGCTGCGCCTTGTCACAAAGCTAAGAGGAGAGTGGTCTGGATGTGCAAATAAAATCTTAAAGCAGTGCAGATATGTCAATAAAGTAATGATGCCTCGGAATCTGGGCTCCATTTAAGGCCTAGTTTATCCTGTGTTTCCTTCTCTTTTGTTGTTCTCCAAGGAAAGTTGGGTGTTTTTTGGAATAAGTGTCTGAAAGAGTGCTGAGCGAACTTTTCTCCAAAAAGTTGTGAGATTGGAGACTGGGAGAAAACCTTACCGCAAAGTGCAGTGGTGGTGGTGTCTAAGAAGTAGTAATTAATAATTATTGGTAGCAAAGCTCCTGTAAATCTGTGTTGTATTTCCTGAGCATGGAAACCAATGTTTTTTTTTTCCTTGAACTGTGCCCTTTTGCTGTTAAGCTTCAGTTACAGTAAACACTCTAAGAATATTAAAAAGGGAGTTTCATAATCAGAGAGAATTGGCTTCTTTGAGTGCTAGCTTTTGAGAGGGGGGTAGGGAAGGGTAGGTAGGTACTGCCCCATATTTCACTCCAGCTTCATAAAGAGATTTTTAGCTAAAACGCGTTTAAACTCTTTTCCCTATTATCTGTTTGTAACTATCCTTCTTGAAGTGCCCTTTTCCTGAAGTGTCCTTTGCTTTTGAACACAACTGAGGCAACTTTTAACTTCTCAGAGGCTGTACTGTGATTGAATGGGGAAGGAGAAAGGGAAAGTTGCTGACTGCTTGAGTAAACAGCTGTCAAAAATTGTGCAAGAGGCAATACCTGCAGCAGTCAGATAACCTGATGTCAACGAACGGTACAGCTTATAGCCATACCTGATATTATGGTGTTTCGAGGAAAAATGTTGAACGGTTTTAGCGAAGAATTGTTTTGCTTAGGAAAGCTGAATAGGGAAGCTCTTTCCCTACACCTTTGTGTTTAACGGTAGATATACCTCTTGGTAGCAACCTCTCCAAACCTACAGTTATCCAGTGCTGCCAGAGTCAGGTCGTGGGGCCGATTTGGTGGGGCAGTCCTGTCAGCAGATTGACAGCATACAGAGAGATTCCACTGTCTGAACTCTCTGTTGGAATGTGGATAAAACCCCTCAATTAACTTGAAGGGGCAAACAAGGTATCTGAAGATTGTCTTGTGAAAGATTTTATGTGCATCTTAAGAAACCATGGAGCTTTCAGGTTCCTCTGCCTATCCCTTTTGTGCAAAAGAAATTTGTGGCTTATAGAAAAGAGCCTGTTTGTTTCATCTTCTCTTTCTCTGTAGTTTGTAGCTCTTTGCAGATTGGTGATTATTGACAAACAATTTCTGTTGTGTTGTGTCTAGAGGGCTCAAACCAGTGCCTGACGAAGAGGTGATCGAACTCTACGGTGGTACGCAGCACATCCCCCTCTACCAGATGAGCGACTTCTATGGCAAGGTATCATAAGCCCTTTACTGCTGGGATGCAGCAGCTCTTCTAAGAGCTAGGAAAACTGAGTGAATTGTATGTGCATGTAAATGACTCCAGCCTCCCTTGGACTCCAAAAGGCTCAGTCCCTAGTGAGCTGCAGTGTGTGTTTTTGTTCTAGTGGGAATTTGCCCCAGAGGTTATTTAGCAGTTTAGCATGTGAAAGCCATCTGAGAAGCATTCCTAAACACCAGGGCTATTGGCCTAGAGCTGAATGGCTCTGAAGACTGATAGGGAGATGTCCCCTGCTTGTTCCTTGGCCAAATCTAGCTCCCAAGCTACAAGGGCAGCCTGCTGTGATGGTGTTTGCAGTGAGTTGTGTGGGAGGGCTTCTGTGCGTGTAGCAGCAGGGTGCTCCCAATGCCTTTGTCTCATTTGTTTTGGGTAGGGATTTTTTCCTTCATGAACGGGGTCCCCCTCCACACCTCTTCAGACCTACTCAGTGGATATTATTCATAGGGTTGGCATCCATGAGTTTTAGGCAAAAAAGCTTACTGTCACAGTAAAGGACTGCAATCCTGTCTGTAAGAGCTGTAGAAATCCTTTGGTTGCCTGAACTAGAGGAAGTTAGGAGATATTTTTCTTCCTTTAGTGTCTAGTGTGATGCGGTGGGCGAGTGGGGCCCTTCATATCCCTTTCCCTTCAGAACTGCTTTGTTTCTTACCCTTTGTTAGTTCAGTTGCCTTAGGGGAAACTGGAAGAAGAAGGGCATGCTTCCTCTGGTAATACCCCTTTGAGTCTGCTGTGTGAAGTCTCAGCAAGGCCACTTTTTGATTTCTCCCTCTCTCTCTTGGGAACAATTAATCTGAGTGGTTGCTTTCTGGATAAGTGTATGCTCTGTTTATAGCTCAGTGTTGTTTCCAGCTTTGAAATAGGATGTTTCTGTTTAGAATTTGATATGTGTCAGTAAACTCTGCTTGATTAGCCTCCTGCTGTGCAACTCTCCTCTCTCTTGGCAAACTTGAGATGATTTCACCTTTCTTGTAAAATAATTGTAAACACTAAATTTGCCTCGAGTTGTGGCCTTTTGTAGGATCAGGTGCCTTTCTGTGCTGCTTCATACATACCAGGTGTTTTCTTCTTTCCTGTGGTTAGCATTGAAAAAAATGGTATAATGTTTGGCCACAGTAGTAGGAATAACAGCTTCCTCTTTAAAAAGAGGTGAATCTCCTCTCCTAATAATGTAATGAATGCTGGAAATTAATAGCTGATCCCAAAGAGAACAACAGCATGTACAACTAAGGGTATTTGCATCCAGCAGAACTGTGTCTGCTGTAAGGAACTCAAGGCCACTAAAAGGAACAGGGGGAGGCTGTACTTTTCTTGTAGGATAATCATGCAAGGCACAAAAATGAAATCAAAATTGACATAACATTGAGCATTTAACTGTCTCCTCTATGCTTACAGTCTTGAAGGGTGGGATAGGTCATTGCTCTGCAGCACTCTGCTAAATCCCATACCTAGTGATTTCAGTAGGAAATGCCTGTCTGTGTCCCTCTTGCTTCTTTCCCAGAATCCCTGAACAGGAAAATAAAAGTGGAGGCTGTTTTCAGGAAATTTTGCGTTTGCTAGTGAGAGAAATGTTCCCTTAGGAACCACACATCAAAATGGATAAAAGTCTTGATAGTTGCAACTTTCCAGCTGTCAGTCATGGATTGCTCAAAGCTTATGTGCACAGGCATGATGTGGCTGGATTGCCAGGGCATCTCTGGTGCCAGGTTTATTGAGAAGTCTTTGCACTTCCCAAATTGCTTTCCATATACAAGACCTTAGTAACTGTCCCCTTGGCTGGTCTGGCCCTTCAGCAATGAAAGATGAAAAAATTAATTCCAGCCTCAGCTTACCAGTGAGACTCACCATAGTCCTCTGGACGGGTGGTACATACCAAGTAAACAAGATTTCTTTTACTGGAAGGCCTGTCTGGAGCCAAAGTTGGCTGTTGGCCTGCTGATAGCTTTGTGATTGATAGGCAATAAAAATAGCAAATGTATGGGAGAGCTGCAGCAAGAGTGCAAGGTTGGGATTTAATTGTCCATTTCTTCTTGTCTGCTGGGTGGGCTGAAGTTCTTTTTCCTCTTCTTTGTGCCCACTCTGGGTTTTCCATGGTGACTGAAGGGCGGATGGGCATTGGCAAACTGCTTGTTGGAGTGATTTTTGCATTGCTGTGTTAAAGCTTACTGGAATGTAGTAGCTTTGGTGCCCCTGTGCCCAATGTTACAGCCTGAGCAATGGGGCACCTCCAGCACGGGCCATGACTGCTTCTGTAGCAGAGTGTTGTCTGTTGGCATCTCTGGTAATGCCAAGAGGCCACATGGGAAGCAGAGGGTATGGGGTTGAAATAAAAGTTAGTGTCTAGGACTGACACCCTGCTTCCTCCACCTTCATCCCATGGTGTTGATGATGCTGGGTTTGTTTAATGATTTCTGTGAAGGAGAAACCTCTCTCTTGTCATTGGGTTAGTGTTTTGGTTGAGAAAAGAGAGCTACTTGCTGAGTGTCTGGGACTTTCCACATCAGTGTTTTTGTTAGCCTCGGATGTAGTTCAGATGGTAATGGTTGATATGAGTTTGTTTGTTGGTTTTTTGTTTTTTTTTGTTTAATGTATCTCCTTCATTTTTTGCTTTCCAGGGTCCATCACTGAAGCAGTTTATGGATATTTTTTCTCTTCCTGAAATGACGCTGCTCTCATCAGTCATTGATTACTTCATAACTCATGGCATTGAGTTTGACCAAGTGCATCTTTACAAGGATATATCGGTAAGTAAAAGACAGACTGCCCCATAGCTCATACCACATCAGAATTGTGAGCTCCTTGGCTCGTTAGCACTGATGAGCTCTGCTATACCCAAACCTAAGGGGTGTTAGTGAGTGGCCAAATATGACAGCGTTGTTGCCCCTTTGGATTAAAGCATTGCCAGGGAATATTCAAAGCTGTGTTTTCAGAACATGTTAGGTTTCTGTCTGTACTACAGAGGTGGTGTTGCTGTACATTATCTCTTGCAGGAGTGCCTAGGCTGGTTAGGTTGAAGGTCCTTCAGAGGGAAATATGCCACAAAGCTTGTGTAAATGTTTTCTGCTTCTGCAGACTTTTAAGCTCCGTGTTTTCCTGTTAATATCTCATTTTCCAAAGAGGCTTGGTCTGACCGTGTACCAGTTTGCTTTATACAGCAGTTGTTGTGAAACATCTGCCCTTGCCTGCCCTGAGAATCTACCCCTTCCCTTTGCAACTACAGAGTAGTCTGATCCTTTTGGGGTGTTTTCCAGGGTGAGACTGTTGCTTTCAAGAGGCAGTTACTCCAAGGTGCTAACTGTGCCTTCCAGCTTCACTCCTGGTATTTGAGAGGGCTGTGAGGGATTATCAGCATTGTTAGGGGATACTGTTTGACTTCCAGTTAATGCTGTAGACAAGGTGTAAATGCTTGAGATTGCTGCCTGGGGTGTCTTCTGTTGACAGATGATACATCTTCCTTGATAGCCAAGCCCTAGTGCATGCCTTTTTCCACGGAGAGGGGTTTTTTGATTTGTACCTGTGGGAATCTCATGCTCATCCACTAGTAGCAGCCCATACATACACTGTTCAGGCTTCTTGTGAGGGAAATGGAGCTCCAGGTCTGTGCTGTTTCTTTGGTGATAAGGATCTGCTCTGACAGCTTTGCTGCAGCCAAGGATTACAGCTTACGTTCTGACCTTCTGTTAGAGCTTGATAAGAGCATGTCAGCCATAAGACCTTACCATGTTTCTAGGGTGTTTGTTGTTGCAGTTGTTTTCACTCTTTGGGTGGGGAAAATGGGAAGAGGGGATAGGGCTGACTCCCAAGGCCTTTTGTTAAGAATGTCTTCTGAACCTTCTTTTGAGGTGAAAATAGACATGTTGCTAATAGAAATCTTGAGAGCAGGTGTGTGTTTGCCACAGCCTGACACATGCTCAATGCAGGGCAAATGGTGTGCTTAAGGCCCAGGACTCTTGAGTGCTAATCTGGCATTTGTCTTTGCATCCTTTGCTGAAGGATGTGGTTATTTCTGAGCAGCAACTGAGGCAGGCAGAAAAGAGAGCTCCAACAGAAAAATCTGTGCCAATACCTGAAATCTACACTGAAAAGTTGGGGACTGTCCTGTGCTGTCACCAGCAGAGTGCTTGATTTCTTTTCTGTGCAATGAGGATAAACAAACATTTTTGCAAAAATTATCCCTTTGCAGGACCTGAGTGCACGTGCACACAAATGGTTTGCAGCCGTGAGCACAGGGATCCTTTGGTGCCCACACAGACAGGGAAAAGGCACAGCCCCAGCTGTTCTTACACTGCAGGCTCACCGTGGGTTAGGACATGTCTAAACCTGACACTCCTCTGTAATGCTCAGTGGGAATCCTGATGGCAGGGCTGTGTGTTTGGGAGCAGGTTGAGGGCTTAGAGACACTGCACTGAGACAAAAGGGCAGACCCGGAGGCAACGGTAAAGGTTGAAGCTGACATATAAACCAAGTAGTCCTGTCACACCAGTTCGGTGGCTTTGTTTTTGAGAGTGAGAATGTACAATTTACCCTGATATCCTTTGGAGGAGTTTTTTAGCCCTGTTTGACACCTCCTCAGGCTACCAAGGTTTTACCTGCAGTAGCCTTACAGTTCTTCCCCTTTCTATTTTTTTTTCCCTTTTGGTTCTTTTGAATTTTGGGCAGTAGGGATTTAGAAAATGAGCACAATTCTGCTTGCTTTTTGTTCAAGTTCTTTCCATTAAGGCAGACACTTGGTGTGATGTCACCTCTGCCTTTTTACCATTCAAATCCATATTTCAAATGGAAAGAGACTCCTAAAACTTTTTTTTGAAGAGGTACTGCCTCCTTCTTCATTGTCCCCCATCTAAGTTGTAAATTCTGGGTCAGTGGCGAGTGTGGGAATCCAGTCAAAAAGGGCAACTCCCAAAGGAGCATGTGGAGTGTAACAGGGATTTAAGGGTCCTGGGGAAAGGCAGCATTTGTTTACCTGTCTAAAATTGTCAGGGATGAAAACAGTACAGTTAAAACAAGTGTTTGCAAAATATGTTGCTGCTCTGGAAATGGTTTTGTGTATCTGGCAATTCTCATTGGATGGAGACTTGGGAAGAATCTCAGTTGGGTGTGTCCAAACATGTGTAGCATCTTGGCCTCTGGCCTGGAAAACAGAGGATATTTGGATGCCCTTGACAATATCTGTTTTAACTTGCGTCCCTCCTGAAAAGTGGGCAGCTCTGTTTTGGCAAAAAGCCCTCACCCTCCTAGAGGAAGCTTCCCCTGTGCCCATTGACCATCTGGGGCCAGGAGCTGTAGCCCTCTGGCCTGTGGGGAATGTTTTGGAGTCACAGATGCTCACCTCTGCTGCTGTTCACCTCGGCCACGCTCTCATCCTCTGGCTCACATTTGGCAGAGCTTCTGCAGGCATTGGGAGGAAGAAAAGCCAGCTAGTACAGTTTTGGGGCAATAAATGGTTTGGAGTTGGACCGTCTTGATTGCCTTGGTAACAGTGGGTTAACATGTGCTGGTTTCCAGGAGCAGGAAGGAAGCTGTGCTTTTTCCCCTTGTATTGCATCGGCTGAGCTAGTCACTGTGTTCTTCTTTTTGTCATGTTGGTGAGCTTTGCTGTACAAGGTGCCCTGCTTAGCATTAATGAAGCTTCTTCATTCAGCAAGAAGATGGGATGTGTCATTACTGTATTGGCCCTCAGTAGTGGCAATAGGTTTGCATGCTGGGAAACAGGAATGCCATATGTAAAACTGAAACTTTTTTCCCTGCCCTTTTCTGTAGGATGCCATTAGAGATGTGCATGTGAAAGGAGTGATGTACAAATGGATTGAAAAAGATCTGGGTGAGTTGCATAGAGCTCTGGTGCCAAATCCATTTTGATGTGTCTTACTACGTGGCATTCTGTGTAAGATGTCTGTGTAGGCCCTACATGCAGTCACAGAAATCAGGGGGACACAGAACTTAATTAAATGCTTGATTATGGCATGCCTAAAGGCTGAGGGGTAGAGTGGTGTTAAGAACCAAGTGGTATTTAGGATCAGTTAGAGGTTTTGTTTTAACGGAAGAAACAACTACCTCATTGCTTGTGTTTCTGTTTTCCTTCATCCTGTAAGCAAGGGGTGATGGTCCTTGGCATGATGTGAACATGCAAAGGCACCATCTAGGAAGGCTTTCTGGTAATTGATGGAAAAGAAAGCTCCTGGTAGCAACATGGCCTGGAGTAGCTGTGCCTGTCCCTTGTGATGGTTTGGTGTCGAAAATGGAAGGAAATGCTCAGCAGCTGATCTCCCTCGCACAGGTTCCTGGAGGAAGGGCTGGGTTCCAGCTGCGGGCAGAGGTTCTGGGCTGGGAGTGCCAAATAAATGCTAAGAAAGGAACTGAAACTGTGCTGCAGTGTAAAGCAGAGGGATGTTCTCTCAGGGTTTCCTTCTCAGGCAGTTTTTAGCTAAGGTAGTGTCTGGGGGGGTGTCCCATTCTAGGTTCTAAAGGGTTAAAGGCAGGCTTCCAGCACATAAGGGTTTCCCCTCCTTTTTTTTTTTTTTTTTTTTTTGCCAGCCTTTTCAGTTCCTCAGTCTTTCTTTTCCCTCTAGATGGGATTGATGAGGAAGGCCGGAAGGCCTTTTGTCACCATGGTGGTGTACTACCTGCCTACTTGAGGTGGATCTAACTGAGGCCTTTTGCATCCCTATTGGTATAGGGGCTAGGTTTGGTTTTGTTTTTAAATAAATGTGGCCGTGACTTACACCAAAAGTTTTTGATTGATGATGTCTGTTTTATTCTGGTATAGAACAGTATATTCTGCACGGGGATGAAATCTACGCTGTGCTAAACCGCCTGGTGAACCACAAGAAGAAACTCTTCCTCATTACAAACAGTCCCTTTAGCTTTGTGTGAGTACTGTTATTGCACATCAATGGGTCACCACAGCAAGAGCTGTGCAGTCACTCTGCATAGACTCACAGGTCTCTCCTGTGAGCATCTGAAAATTGTACAGTAGATGGTTTTGTGGCAATGGTGATGAGAGTGCTCTCTGGGAACTGTTTGTGGTGAATGTTACACTCCACAGCTCCCTCTACACCATTGACTCTCACTTTTAGAAGAAGAGTAGAGGCTGTGACTGGCCACAACGTTACAGAGCTGCCACTTTGGACTACCTCTAGCAGCTTTTGCTGCATCACAGACTTCTCTGGACTTCCAATGGTACAGGAGAAAGGGTGGGACAGCTTGAAATGGTCAAAGCACTACATCAATCCTCAACGCAATGAGACAGCCTTGGGGGATCCATAAATCTCTCTGCTTTCTTCCCTCTTACTGAAATAAATTTAAGACAGACTGTTGTAAAGTTGCAGTGTTGGGTGAAAAAGAGTACTAGGTCTGTTAACTTTTCTGTTCTTTTGCCCTTAGGGACAAGGGAATGAAACACATGGTTGGCAAGAACTGGCGGGACTTATTCGACATGGTTATTGTGCAAGCTGACAAGCCCAACTTCTTCACTGATCGGCGGAAGTATGTGTCCTGGGGCAATCCTGTGGGTCTGAGGTTTTAGGCCCCCTTCTCTGGAGTAAATAGTTCCTTTTACCTTCCAAAAGAGTGCTGGTTTTCTAAGCATAATCTAGGTCCAGTAGGCATCCAGTCTGCTGCTGCCCTCTCGGATTCTGAGGAGATGAAAACTGACCAGTCTGGGAATAAGGGGATAGAGTGGGTAGTGCCAAGCAGAAAACATGTTTCTAAAATTGGCTGTCTTTTAAACCTCTTCAACAGGAGGTATGTATGCATAGAATATAGCACTTTATAAATGGTAAAATAGTATGTGCTGTTTTTTTTTTTTTTTTTTTTTTTTTTTTTTTGCCAGCCTTTTCAGTTCCTCAGTCTTTCTTTTCCCTCTAGATGGGATTGATGAGGAAGGCCGGAAGGCCTTTTGTCACCATGGTGGTGTACTACCTGCCTACTTGAGGTGGATCTAACTGAGGCCTTTTGCATCCCTATTGGTATAGGGGCTAGGTTTGGTTTTGTTTTTAAATAAATGTGGCCGTGACTTACACCAAAAGTTTTTGATTGATGATGTCTGTTTTATTCTGGTATAGAACAGTATATTCTGCACGGGGATGAAATCTACGCTGTGCTAAACCGCCTGGTGAACCACAAGAAGAAACTCTTCCTCATTACAAACAGTCCCTTTAGCTTTGTGTGAGTACTGTTATTGCACATCAATGGGTCACCACAGCAAGAGCTGTGCAGTCACTCTGCATAGACTCACAGGTCTCTCCTGTGAGCATCTGAAAATTGTACAGTAGATGGTTTTGTGGCAATGGTGATGAGAGTGCTCTCTGGGAACTGTTTGTGGTGAATGTTACACTCCACAGCTCCCTCTACACCATTGACTCTCACTTTTAGAAGAAGAGTAGAGGCTGTGACTGGCCACAACGTTACAGAGCTGCCACTTTGGACTACCTCTAGCAGCTTTTGCTGCATCACAGACTTCTCTGGACTTCCAATGGTACAGGAGAAAGGGTGGGACAGCTTGAAATGGTCAAAGCACTACATCAATCCTCAACGCAATGAGACAGCCTTGGGGGATCCATAAATCTCTCTGCTTTCTTCCCTCTTACTGAAATAAATTTAAGACAGACTGTTGTAAAGTTGCAGTGTTGGGTGAAAAAGAGTACTAGGTCTGTTAACTTTTCTGTTCTTTTGCCCTTAGGGACAAGGGAATGAAACACATGGTTGGCAAGAACTGGCGGGACTTATTCGACATGGTTATTGTGCAAGCTGACAAGCCCAACTTCTTCACTGATCGGCGGAAGTATGTGTCCTGGGGCAATCCTGTGGGTCTGAGGTTTTAGGCCCCCTTCTCTGGAGTAAATAGTTCCTTTTACCTTCCAAAAGAGTGCTGGTTTTCTAAGCATAATCTAGGTCCAGTAGGCATCCAGTCTGCTGCTGCCCTCTCGGATTCTGAGGAGATGAAAACTGACCAGTCTGGGAATAAGGGGATAGAGTGGGTAGTGCCAAGCAGAAAACATGTTTCTAAAATTGGCTGTCTTTTAAACCTCTTCAGTTTTGTCATGGTCTGGGCTTAACTTAGATTTTGGGGGCTAATAATGTACTTAAATCTTTAGAAAGAAGAGAGCTGTGGAATGGTGTGTGTGAGAGCTGGCCACTTCGTGGCTCTAGGTCTTGAGAGTGTGCCAAAATCTTTCCTTTTCCTGTTCCCCACAGCAATATCATGGGGTTTGGTTTATTGTTTTGCTTTGGGGTTGGGTTTTTTTGTTTGGTTGGTTTTGTTTTTATTTTTTTCAGTTACTGGATACATGCTGTTTGGTAATTGGCAGCTCTGGAAGCCTTTGTACGTGGCAGCTGGGTTTTGTGGTCATTTAGGAGCTGCAGAGGGACTAGCTGAGAGACAAGCTGCTGTCCTTGCCTTGCTCTTTGGATTATTTGCTTTGGGAACTTGTGTCTGCTTTGTTGTCTCAATTTATGACTGACCAGGGATTATTGCCCTTGAGGGAGAGCTCTATTCTTTCCTCTTTATGTGTTTTCTCCCTCTATTTCCCAGGCCAGTAGCATAAACTGGAGTAAACCTACAAAACGGCTTTATAAGCTGTGCTGACTTGGCAAAGCTTTTCTTCATGGGATGTAGGGGAAGTGTCTTACAAATGTAGCCTGGAGCTGTGATGATCTGGCTTCTCTAGGAGATAAAACCTTATGGCTACGTGGTGCCTAAGGTCCACTCACAGTGAGCCAGTGGAATGATACAGTACATACATCCAAGGTGAGGGGAACCTCCTGATGAGGAGGTGTAGGGAACAGTGGAGTGTTTTCTCTGAGGGAAAATGCAGATGTTCATTGGACACCGCTTGTGGTTGAGGAGCCCCTTGCCTGGGTAGGCTCTAGAGTTCATGGTGGGAGGCTGGATTCCTTCTGCCCTGTGGCAGCTCAGGATCATGCAATACTTCTGGATGAGATTGTTCTCTGCTTGCAGCAGGAGCAGCTTCATACCAAGGCTTTTGATCCCAGAGCTCACAGTTCGGAACTCTTGTTCCCATTGAGCACGAATGTTCATGGAAGGTCAATTTAAGGTAACTTAAGCCTTGTTTTGCTGCTTCTGTCCAAATGGAAGGTAACCAGGCAAGCCCTTGGGAACAACAGCAGCCAGCTCAGGTCAGCTACTGAGATCAGCACAGAGACTGCTTTATCCTATTAAGACATTCCACAGTCACTGCTGGGCTAGGGCATAACCAGACTGGAATGGCAAACAAAGTGTTTCATGACAAAGTGTTCTTGGCCTTAGCATTTCAGAGAGAGTCTTTATTATTATTATTTTTTCCTTTTCTCAGTATCTGAAAAGCAAAAAGAGTTGTTAGGGATATTGGCATGAAATAGTTACAATCAATGGAAGTTTTTTGAAAAGGTATTTCCCTCTTGCACTTTCTCTTCCCCTGAGAAAATAATGCAGGAGGCCCAGAAGGTCACTTCTCACATAGAGCTTTTATTACAAGTTGTTACATAGGTAAACAAGTTTTCTGATTCAAATGTTGAGGTTGCCGGGTAACAATCGCCAAAAATCAAAAGAAGTTGATGTCTCTCTGCTTTTTTTTCCAGACCTTTTCGAAAACTGGATGATAAAGGCTCACTGCAGTGGGACAAAATAAACCAGCTGGAGAAAGGAAAGATCTACAAAGAGGTAAAATGACCTGAGCGCGTAAGGGATATGAAACAAGAGTCTGAAATGGTGGGGACTCATAAGCTTCCAGTTTTGGAAGTCCCTTGAAGAGCCTAGAATTCACTGGAAAACAGGAAAATCCTGTCAGGGCAGGAAAGAATGACAGGTTCTTCGATCAGTTGCTTGTGGATGTTTGACACTGGTGTTTGAAAAGTCAAAAATGGAAATCCTTGAAAAAAGGGACTATGGCAGAGTTAGAGGGCACTTGTAAGAAGACACACTGTAGGCTGTGTGTGCTGCGCTGGCTGGTGGCAGCGAGAGATGCCCTCTGTCCCCATGCAGAGAGCTCTTGCTGGCCTGGTAGGATGTTCTCCCCGCTGAATGCTTTCAGCATGTCCCTTGGCATGCTGTGGAGCAATAGCCTTGCCATTTGCATGCCTCTGAAAAGTCTTCCAGCTTCTGCTGGGATGTAAGCGTTAGAATAAAGAGTCTTTTTGTGTATTAGAAAACCCTGCCAAGGGTTGTGTTGCCTGTCGGCTTGTGATAAGCTGACCTGAGAATGGTGAGAGATACTTCATGCCAGGTGTGGAAAAGGCCACTCTCCCAACAATCACAGCTTTTTTACAGCTGCAGGAGGCAGAGCTGAAATAAGATACACCAGAACTGCCTGGCAGGAAAACCTTTTGTCTGCAGCTCTGAAAGTTTCCACCCAGCTGCATGTGGGGGTCGTGCTGCAGAAAGCTGTGTAACAGGATTGACTTATTCCATCCAGCTCAAGTGGGCTTGGCATTAGAGATGGAGGGCCAGGGACAAGGAGGGAAAAGACAGAGAAGGGGCAGTTAAGTTGGAGTGTCACCTGCCTTTTTGCCCAGGACCTGTGCTAAGTTCTCTCTGCCAGGCTGTTTTCCCCTGTGGTCGCCCTGTTTGTGTGAGAAGGGGTAGTAAGGAAGCACCCTCTGTGTGTCTTGCAGGGATGCCCCTTTCCCCATCATACACTGAAGCCTTGGCCCTAGGAGCTCTCTTCTGACATTGTCCAGCATGGCCGATAGTGCAGTTTTCCCTTAGCTCTTGTGATGTCCTAATCCTGAAATTGTTGTCCTGGAGGGGCTCCCAAGAGCCTGCTGCTTCAGAGTAAGAAGGCAGACTTCTCTGCAATCTGTGTATGCAAAGATCTTCCACATCTCACTCCAGATTGTCCTCCATAGGGTTGGAAAAGGTGGAATTGTGGAAGAGGGAGCAGAGAAATGAGGGTGATCAAATAGGGACAAAGGCTGGTTCCCATCTCTCTCCCCTTCCTGAAGGACAAGCGTGTCTGAAGGATGGGCTGTTACTCTGGTGAACTTGCTGCTTTGGGGTGTTCTCCTTACAGCTGCTCTGTCCCCTGAGAACAAATAGCCTGTGGCTTTAGGACGGTTTGTTCTTGGTTATGTGAGCTGTCCAGTCCCACGGGAAGAAACTGCTAGTGAGATTATGGTCAAGTAGCTGGGACCTGACCTGTAGTAGAAAAGTAGGTCATGTCCTTGAGTAACGCTGTTGGGAAGCCTCTGGCCTGTCCGGTGGGTCTGTCAAAGTGCTCTGCCTAGAGCTAAGAGCTGGGAACATGCAAGCAGAGCTCATACAAAGTCTCTCTCCCAGTAGGTTAGCGGCTCCCTTAGATGAGAAGGTGCACCTCAGCCATGGGGTTTATTGCTGAATGAAACTCTGCTCTTGACCACCTCCATCCTGTGGCCACAGGTTGTTCACCCAAATGAATGGTGCATTGGGGTCAGCTGTGCCTCAGGGGACAGGAACAAGTCAGCTCAGAGGCCAGACCCACTGCTGTTTGAGGTGACCAGAGCACAGCAAAAGGACCGTCCTCCTCCCAAGGGTTCATTTCCTTGCTTTGCCAGTGGCTTCCTGAGCACCCCTCAAGTGAGCAGCACCAATGTCGTGTCCAAGAAATGTGGAGGCCTGCCTGGCACCGTTTTTTGTGCTGTTAAGGGAAAGCTGCAGCAATGGGAGGCCCAACACTCTGGTTCTGGGCACCCATTGCGGTGCATACAGCACGTTGCTGGTGACCACATGCAGGGCTGCAGGCTTTTGTGGGAACCTGCTTGTGTCTGGGGGTTCTGTGCCTGGGCCAGTGCTGTGGGGTGGGCGTGCTAGGGCTTTCCTGGCACTGGAGACTGGTCGGAGGGATTGCTGGTGAGTGGCTCGCATGGATTGCTTGTGCTGGCACAGTCTGGTCTGCTGGCATTGATGGGCCTTTTCCTTTCCCAGTGGGTTTTGTTTCTGTTGTGACTCATGTGGAAAACTTGTGTGGAGATGAAGGGGGGTCCCTGAAGTCTCCTCTGTGTGTGTATGGATGTTTGGAAAGCCTTATAAGCTGCTCTGTGCTGTAGCTGGTGCTTTGGGGTTTGGTTTGGTTTACTTAGCTGTGAATCTGCCTGGTTTTTTGGCTTGGTTAAGCAGGTCCTGTGAGCGCGTGGGTGTTCTTAAACTTTGGGTTGGGATGGTGGTCTGTGATGTGAGAACCAGCCTCAACTGCTTCTGACTCCAAAAGCCTTGCATAATGGTGCTCACCTCACCTCTGATGCCCCCTGTGAGATGAAATCATTATCACCTGAACCAAGCAACTTCTAAAGTCAGAACACTTGGGGTTCTTTCTGTCCATCACTCAGGCTTTTCTAATTTAGGTCTTTCACTTTTGACCTCTAAACTGCCTCCTTTTCTTGCCTTTTTATTCCATGTAGTCCTCTTGACTTGCTGTGCTCTAGAGGACAGGCCTTCCCTTGAATTGCCTGTTGTGATTGGAAGGGTTTCTGCCTTTTCTGTAGCCTGAGAAAAGCTGAGGGGATACAGGAGGTTGTAACACGGGAAGAAAGTGACATAAGGCAGGACAGGACAGAACCCTCTGGGTTTGGATGGTAGAGGAGCAAGCAGGTTGACATCTCATGAAAGTGCTCACATGTGTGTGTGGTAAGGTGGCACATCCGGTTGCATTGACAGTGCTGTTGAAGTGGCTGGCCAGTACCATGCCGTGAGGGTGGTGGCATTTGGCCTGTAACCACGTTTCTCTCTCTGCTCCTTTTACTTACAGGGTAACCTCTTTGATTTTCTGAGGCTGACGGGCTGGCGTGGGTCCAAAGTGCTCTACTTTGGTGACCATCTGTACAGCGACCTCGCGGTAAGTGAGAAGGTCTCTGCTCTCCAGTGAGGTGGGAGCAAGCCCGCGTGGCTGCAGCTGTGTTGGAGAGCAAGACAGGGCCCTGCTCCGAGTCCTCAGGTCTCCAGGATGCTCTGCTGGGGTGCTCTGCAGGCTGATGCTTTCGGGGCACCTACATAGGCATCCCCAAGCTGCTGCAATGCAGAATCAAGTAGTGAAGAAAGGACTCCTGAAGTGCTTTTTGTGGGTAAAGAACGTCTACTGGTCTGTGACTTCAAGAGCAGTTTGTGTGAATCGGAGGTTTCTCCACAGCTGGTGGCCAGGCGATGGGTGTTACCAGCATGACCTGGCCTGGGCCATGGACGCCTGTCCCCTGAGAATCTATAATAGGAACAGATCACTTCTAGGAAACAGGGTTGTGTTTGGCTTTCAATCTTTATGTTGAATTCTTGATTGTTTTTTCACCCTGACCTCTAGGACCTCATGCTGCGTCACGGCTGGAGGACTGGAGCCATCGTTCCTGAACTGGAGACGGAGATTCGGATCATAAACACAGAGCAGTACATGCACTCCCTGACCTGGCAGCAGGCTCTGACGGGGCTGTTAGAGAGAATGCAGGTAAACGCTGCCTTCTGAGTCTGCGGTTTGGGCTTAGCATGGGAATAGCATGGAAATTATTCATGCTTGTAAATACTTAAAGGGTGGGTGTCAAGAGGATGGGGCCAGTCTGTTTTCAGTGGTGCCCAGTGACAGGACAAGAGGTAACAGGCACAAATCTGAACATAGGAAGTTCCATCTAAACATGAGGAGGAACTTCTTTATTTTGAGGGTGACAGAGCACTGAAAGAGGCTGTCCAGGGAGGTGGTGGAGTCTCTGTCTCTGGAGACATTCAAACCCCACTTGGATGCCATCCTGTGCAACCTGTTCTAGGTGAACCTGCTGTGGCAGGGGGGTGGACTAGGTGATCTCCAGAGGTCCCTTCCAATCATTCTGTGATTCTGTGATAGGGCTATGAACCATTTTGCTTGTGTTCTCAAAAATATGGCCTCTTCCTTGTGCAGTGGACTCCTGTGTGGGTTTGTGAGTTACAGTGGAAACTAGGGGGAGCCGAGGTGTGGTCTGCAGGACTGATGCAACATGGTGCTTGCTGCTGTTGTCTTTGCAGATGTATCAGGATGCAGAGTCAAAGCAAGTATTGCTGGAGTGGATGAAGGAGCGTCAGGAGATCAGGTGCGCATTGTTCTCTTTGCTCATGGGGTCCCTCAGGGGCTCTCAGGCCTACAGTGGGTTTGTTTTGTAACACGTTTTGGGGACAGTGGTGCTGCAGCTGTTGGCCTGTGGTCCTCCCTGGTGTCCCGTGTCTGGAGAGGGATGCAGCAGTGCAGCTTGAGAGCTGGATGGGTTTGAGGGCAAGGTGGGAAAGGGGGAGGTGATGTCACCCTGTGCTGGGTGGGGGGAGTTGATGGACTGCTTGCTACTGCAGCTCCTGGCACTGTGGGTGGGTTCCTGCCTGTAACAGGTAACAAAGAAGAGTAAGAGTGTGGTGAATATTCATCACAGTCTCACTGCACAGGTGGGCGCTGCTCTGCCTCCCAGCTTGGGTGGGAGGGGTACTTGGGGTGATGCCAAAATGTCTTTTGGGAGCGAGGTGGCCCAGGGCTAAAGGATTGGAGAGGAACCTGGGACCCTGGCCGCTTACCTAGAGCACCATCTCTTTCCTCTCAGGTCACTGACGAAGAACCTGTTCAACCCCCAGTTTGGAAGCATCTTCCGCACCTTCCACAACCCCACGTATTTCTCTCGACGGCTGGTGCGGTTCTCTGATATCTACATGGCTTCCATCAGCTGCCTGCTGAACTACGACGTGAACTTCACCTTCTATCCCCGGCGCACCCCTCTGCAGCACGAGGCCCCGCTCTGGATGGATCAGCTCTGCACAGGCTGCATGAAAACCCCCTTCCTGGAGGAGATGGTGCACATCCGGTGAAGGGCCAGGTACCCCGGGCAACAGCAGGAGTCTGGACGTGGGGCCGGGCTGCTGGGCCAGCAGCACCTCTGTCTACCACTAAAGGGCGTTTGACACTTACGTATGTGTGTAGATGGTGTGTTTATTCTTTTCCCTTCACTGGCTCCATGCCTTTCCCTGAGGTGTTTTGCAGGCTGGACAGAGGATGGGCGCTTGTTCTGCGCCTAAAGTGAGCTGCAGGGGGTCCTCTGTAGGAGTAGGTGAGATGGAGAGCCAGGGCTGGTGGTGGGAAGCTACTGCTCCCTGCTCTGTGCCCACAGACGTGGCTCAGAAACGGAGTAATGAGTCTCTGGTGCTTGGGGAATGCAACCCATGTGAAGTGTGACCAGGTGTGTCAGGGCTGTAGGTGCCCCAGGATCCTTGGGATCTTTGGTGTGAGTGGTTCTGCAGGTGGACAGCCAGGGGACAGGCCTGCTGACTGGGCAACCAGTGAAGCACATCAGGGAAGGCATCACAGATGACAAAGTATGTGATCTACCTGGCAGCCCTCAGCCCCAGTCCTGCTCCCTGCCACACTGGTCTGTGCAGCTGGTGACTCCAGTAGGTAACTGTTAGTCGAGTGTGCAGAATGAACAAGTCCTGTGTGAGCGCTGGGTGGGAGCAGGTCAGAAGGTCTAAAAATAAGTGGTTTGGGGCATGCTCAGTTTTTGAGTGAGTTTAGGGCCGTGCACTGTCAGTGTTTTTGGGGTTTGGTGCCAATACTTTGGCAATTGATGCGTTATGGTCGGTTGTGACTTGCAGAGGACCATGTTCAGCCTTTCAGAGAAGGTGCTGGTTGTCAGCAGAGGTGGTGGCCTTCTACCTGTCTTTGCTGAGCTGTGGCCTAAGTTGTGTGGAGGGGCTGGTGAGGGTGTCCAGTGAGGGGGTGTATGAAGAAGTGCTGCTGGGTGTGGTGGGTCAGAAAGGGGAGTGTGGTCTCCTGAGGAGGAGGAAGAGGGAAGGTGTTAATAGCGATGTCAGAGCATAGAGGAGACAACGATGGAGACCAGGCAGGTCAGAGCTACTTCAGGATGTGAGGTGCAGAAAGCAGGTTCTTCACCTGGTTTTGGCCAGGCTTCAGAGTCCCCTGAGGGACAGGCAGGGCGCTGAGGAGGGGTGAAGGGGCAGGGGTTGTTGAGAGTTTGTGGGACCTGGGGGAACAGGAGACCACCATGCCATCAGGAAGCTGGGGGTGTGGAACGCTGATGGCTATGGGAGGAAGGTAGAAGTGGCATCCCTAGAGGGTGTGTGGTCTGTGAGGGCCCCAAAACTTGCAAGAGATGAGTAAGGTGGCTCCACTCACTGGAGAAGGGGGGACATAGAGGGGCAGCTTGAAGGCAGAGCTCTTGGTCCAGGCTCTGGAGCTGGTGGGCCACCCACCTCCTCCTCTCCTGAGCCAAGGGTGATAGTACCAGCTTGCTTGTGGGGGCAGCTGGTGTTGAGGGGAGAGATAGGGGAGAGAGAGAGGGAAGGGAGAAGGGGTGCAAGTCTTGTGCTGGGTCTGGCAGGCAATGGGTGAGCAAGTGCAGTGTGTGTGTATGATGGGCCTTCGG
>NW_015091179.1:1350303-1350962 GCF_001431845.1 Calidris pugnax | reverse complement strand
GGTTTATGGGGGAGCTGGTGAGGGGAGATGAGGGTGGAGGCAGACATGTGGTCTTCGTAGCACTGCCAGGGGCTGTATGGACTGAGCAGGGTCAATGGGGGCAGCTGAGGGGGAGGAACCAGGTCGGTGTGGAGGACCCTCTGCCAGGAAGTTCCTCAGAGAAAGGTGCTGAAGTACAGTGTGTGTGGGTAACCCTTGGTGAGATACACACAAATACACAAGCACACACCCCTCTTCTACCGCACGTTCCTCCCCGGCGCTGTGCCAGGCTGGCCCCTCCCTCTGTCACTTGTGTCTCTCTGCCTCCTCCACGCCAGCCTGTCGCAGCCTTGCCAAATGCCTTGCTCTCGACTCAGTGGCCTGAACGCTTGCCGTTAACGTAGCTGCTCTAATCAGAGGGTTGTAGTCTGTGCATGTGGCTTTTGACGTCTTTCTTTGTGCTGTGTGAAGGCTCAATAAAGGTCTGCAGCATGCGTGACTAACTGACTAACCCGGGCTGTCACACACTCTGACCGAGGGAGGGGGTGGCCCAAGGCAGCACCTCCCACGGGGCCTGGTGGGGAGGAACCTGCCGAGGGGGTGCTGGGCTGGGGGGGCTGACGGGCGGCGGAGACAGGCGCAGAAGAAGAGCCGGTGGCGCTGAGCTCTTTATTTGTCTG